>NC_062966.1:23559004-23648836 GCF_023119035.1 Salvia hispanica
TGTTTTCTTTGTCGTATTTCATCGTTTGGAGTAAGCCTCTTAATATAGAGGCTTACCCTAATTTACAAATGGTAATACTATCTCCTATTTTTGGTGGTATCAATCACACATTAATTACAAGATCAATCACTCACTAATTACATGATCCTTGCCTTACTTACATTATTTCTTTTCCATATTCTAACAACTACTCCTCTGCATCAATAGCCGCCGCCGTTAATCGCTCTGCGCACCGTCGTTGCCGATGTATCGGCTGGTCAACCGCTGCTGATCAAAACGCCACCACCGCAGACTGCCAAAATCTTCTTCTCTTTCGTAGATCTACTGTTCTCTGCCTTCCCCCTCACGATTTATGTGTTGTCGATCGTGATGCCAGACTGAAGCCGCCACCGTCGTCGCGGTCAGCCCCTGCTTTTCGTCACTGTCCCCCTCGCCGCCACTGCAAACGCGGCTGCTGTCAACTGGCATCGGTTATCTTCAAAATTTTGGATTGAAAAAGGAGAGAAAATTTGTGGAAAAGGTGAGAAATTGAGAGTGGCTTGTGATTTTGAATGAAAGCTGCCGAACGTGGGATCATGGGGGATATGTATATGTACAAAAAATCTCGGATTGTTGTTGAGATTACTTGGAACGATTTTCCTCTTTTTCAGTTGGTGGAGCACTGCAGTTCATCCCCATATTTTGCGCTACAGAAATTTTGGTGTTGGTTAATAAATTCTCATGGAATAATTAGGCTTCAAAATAAAGAATAAAAATATGTTTTGGGCTCTTAATAAATGGCTTGCTAGTAAAAGAATAATAGTTAAAGCCCAAATTTGTAAAATCCTTCTCTTGACAAAAGAAACAAAGGCGAAAAATTTCCAGGTAAAAATGTCGTCCTTTCAAGAATAATTAAAAAGGTAGAAAAAGTTGGGGTGTTACAACTTGTTTCGTGTAAATGACTATTGAAAAGAAGCATAAGAACAAAGTGGCTATATATCACTGTTCAATAGACTATACTCCCTTGTCTCTAAAAGTATGAATATTTGATTAGAAACGAGTTTTTGTGCATAATTGCTAAAAAAAGAGAGAGAAACAAAAGACAGTGGAAATAGTATTAGCAGTATAGTTTGATTTTCAAAAAATAGAAAGTTGATGATACAGTAGTAGTATTTTTTAGGGAACGATTAAAAAAGAAATAATTCATATTTTTTTTAGGATGATAGAGTACATAAGTTTGAAGAATAAGATAAGGAAACAATAATTGAAAAATATAGACGAAGGAAGTTAAAACTAACTAACCACTCTCTCAATGCATAACAAATAGTAGTATTAATTTCTAATGATTAGCTTATAAAGAGCATCCACAATGGGGCGGACGATGGCTTAACCATCATCCGTGGACGAAGCGCGGACGATGCTCATCGTCCGTCGCATCGTCCGCCACTGTGGCATCGCAGACGATGCGAACGCGTTTTCTTTTTTTTTTGATTTTTTTCCAAATTTTTTTCTTATTTAAACACCACATTTCTCTACCATTTCACATACTACTATTTCACATCTCTTCAATTATTCTCTCTCATCTTCTCAAAAATGAATTCCGGCGACTACGATTTGAGTACATCGGATGGCTGCAGACGGGCCTTGACTCGAGCCTTGTTCGATGCCGTTAATGAAGCCGCGGCGGAGTGCTTGGCACAAATGCAGCGGGAGGCGGAAGCGGAGGTGACGGGGGTTCCTCGGCCGATACGACGTCGGACATATGTCCCGCGAGAGCACGACGTAGCTCACGAACGTCTGTTCGCAGATTATTTTGCCGAGCAACCACGTTGTGCACACGTTGGAGGGACGTGATGAATACTTCCAGTATCGGAAGACGACATCGGCAGACATGGACTTACGCCGTTGCAGAAGTGCATGGTTGCGATCCGGCAGTTGGCCTACGGCACCACAACGGATATGTTCGACGAGTACCTTCACGTCGGGGATACAACTGGCCGCGAATGTCTCAAGAATTTTTGTAAGATAGTTGTGGAGGCTTTTGGCGACACATATTTGCGACGCCCGACTGCGGATGATTGCCAGAGGCTGATGAGGATGCACGAGATGGTGCACGGCTTACCTGGGATGCTAGAGAGCATCGACTGTATGCACTGGCAGTGGAAGAACTGCCCGACGGCGTGGAGAGGCCAATTTACTAGTGGCTACAAGAGTAGCTATCCGACGATGATCTTGGAAGCCGTCGCTGACCACCGCCTCTGGATCTGAGATGCCTACTTCGGTGTAGCCGGGTCGAACAACGACATCAACGTCCTCAACTTGTCCACCCTCTTCGAGAATCAGTGTAGGGGTCGTGGTCCGGCCATCGAGTTCACTGCCAACAGCCACAGACATCATATGGGGCCTATTGGTATATACCCAAGGTGGCCTGTTTTTTTGAAGACGATCAGCTGCCCAATTGGTGAGAGGAAGTCTTGCTTGCGGCAAAGCAGGAGTTTGTGCTAAAGGATGTGGAGCGGGCTTTTGGGGTGCTCCAATCGCGGTGGGCAATCGTGAAAGGTCCGACGAGTTTCTGGTTCAAGGAAGTCATAACCGACGTCATGTATGCGTGCATCATCATGCATAACATGATAGTCGAACAAGAAGTTGGACATGTCACCGATTGGGTGGATGATGAAGCCGGACCTAGCTCCAGCACGGCGACCCCGCCTGTCGCTCGAGGATTACCGATGGGCTTCGGTGAGGTTCTACAGCGACAGACCTCAGTGCGCAGCCAACAAGACCATACTTAGCTCATGCCGACATGATTGAAGAAGTTTGGAACCGCAACCGTCGTTGAGAATTTGTAGTTTTTTCGTAGTGTAATGTTTTAATTTAATGAAATGATTTTTTTTTTCTAACTTTTGAAGTATTTAAATATTCAAATAATAGATAAAATGCTTGGGCGTGGCCTAGGGCGGGCTATAGTCCGCCCCATTGCAGGTGGAAGTAGCGGAGGATAAAATGCAGACGTAGCGGTGCATAGGGCGTCGTTTAGGGCGTTCCTCTATGGATGCCCTTAGCCATATAAAAACATTTAATTATTATAAATAAACGGGTAAAGAAGTTAAAGATGAAATATCTACATTATATGGTTGTATTATTCTTAAAGTACAATTAATCCATGTGAAAATCATAGTACTAAATTTTTGTCAAATCACAACTTAAAAAACCAGTCGTTAAATCATGAAAATTTATATTTTTCTCAATTTTTTTGCGAAGTCAAATTTGGGAGAAATTGTACCTATTATAGCACCCAGAAAATTCTTAATGGATGAGATCAACTATAAATTTTATAAATTTTTTGAAGACAATTAGCACGTAAGTAAATCATTATCTAAATTTGAAACACGTCCACGACATCAAAAACACAAAAAATAGATAACATGAATATTTCTCCACGGGAAATTGAAAAAAAAATGTAAGAATTCATGACCTTTACTACTGATTTTTAAATTACAAAATGAATCATAATTTGACCAAAATTCAATTTTACACAAAAATATTTCCCTAAACAAAGCCCTTAGTTACCTAGTAAATTTTGCTTATAAACTATGCATTGTCCCTTTTTTATTTATGGCTAAATAAATATAAATTTAAAGACCCCATTATATGAAATCATAATTTAGATCACATTTTACCGTATGACCAACTCCCACACTCTCATAGTTCACTTTTAGAGTACACATGGAATGAAAGGTAGATATGTCGCCACAAATTGACTCTTTATTCCAAGCATTATACCTACTTGGTAGTTAGACACAATACATAAATACAACTTTTATTGTCGAGCACAAATATCAAATTCAAAATCATGGCATTTAAATTACACATCGGCGTCCTAGCGTTTCCTTTCGGAACGCACGCGGCCCCGTTACTTGCCCTGGTGCGGAGGCTGGCTGTCTCCGTGCCAGACGCGCTATTTTCTTTTTTCAACAGCGCGGCATCGAACGCCACGCTTTTCAACGCAACAACCGCGTATGAAAATATATGCCCGCGCGACGTGTTGGACGGCACGCCCCGTGGCGAGCCCTTCACGGGCTCGCAATTTGAGGCAGTCGGGCTGTTCCTCGGGGCCTCCCCGGCGAACTTCGAGACGGCGATTCGAGAAGCGGAGCGGGAAAGCGGCCTCGAAATCCGCTGCTTATTAACCGATGCGTTTCTTTGGTTTTCCGGCGACATGGCTGAGAAAAGAGGGGTGCCGTGGGTGCCGTTCTGGACCGCTGCTTCGTGCTCGCTGTCGGCGCATGTTTACACCGATCAAATCGTTAAAGCAATTGAATCAACAGGTGATGATTCAATTAACTGTTGAAATTAAGCATAATTTGTGGTTTTGTTTTTGTTCGCGTATAAATTGTACGACGAAATGTTGCTGAAGAAAACTCTGTTGATTCAATTGCTCTTCCGATTTGAATCAAGAGGTGATGATTCTAACTGAAGAAATTCTGCCTAATTTGTTTTGCGTATAAACTGTTCGACGAAATGTTGCAGAAAATGCGAAACAGGAGAAAGCTCTGTCGTTCATTCCAGGACTGGAAATGGCGACCACGGCCGATCTCCCGCCGGAGATTTTCCTCGGAAACAACGCGTCGCCGCTGGCGACCACGATCAACAAAATGGTGGAGCATCTCCCCAGATCCACCGCCGTCGTACTGAATTCGTTCGAGGAAATCGATCCGATCATCACAAAAGACCTAAAATCGAAATTCCCCAATTTCCTCAACGTCGGCCCTTCGATCCTCGCTTCTCCGGCGCCCCCCTCCGCCCCAATTTCCGACGAATCAGGATGCCTCTCGTGGCTGGGAGGCCAAAACCGCCCCAATTCGGTCGTCTACATCAGCTTCGGCACCGTGATCACGCCGCCGGAGAACGAGCTCACGGCGCTGTGCGAAGCCCTAGAGACATGCCGACTCCCATTCCTGTGGTCGATCAAGGACCACGCGGTGAAATCCCTCCCAAACGGATTCGTCGATCGGACGATTTCGTACGGGAAGATGGTTGCGTGGGCCCCGCAGCCGCAGATACTCGCTCACGAGAGCGTCGGCGCGTTCGTCACCCACTGCGGCTGGAACTCGATTTTAGAGAGCATCGCGAGCTGCGTGCCGCTGATATGCAGGCCGTTTTTCGGAGATCAGAAGCTGAACAGCAGAATGGTGCAGGATTCGTGGAGGATCGGGGTTCGGGTTGAAGGAGGCGTCTTCACCAAGAGCGGAACGATTGAGTGTTTGAAGGAGCTGATGACGACGGAGAAGGGGGCGAAGGTGAGGGAGAATGTTAGTCTTCTGAGAGACAAGGCGGTGGCTGCCGTCGATTCGCAGGGGAGTTCGTCGAAGAATTTCGACAAACTGTTGGAGATCATCGGAGCCCGTTGATCTCGATTTGTTTCTATAGCAGTGCACTTCAGTAGCGTCGATAGTGGCTGTTGTTGAAAATAATCATGTTGTCTTGCCATTATGTCACCTTTAATTTGAAGGTGACCCTAACTGGGCCTCTATTGTTGGAGCCCGTTGATCTCGATTTCTGAGCCCGTTGCTAGAAATAATCATCACGTCTTGCCATTAATGTTAGAAATGAATAAAGGAATGCTCTAGAGATAGCCTTGGTTGAAATTTATTTTTCCTATTGAGACATGGATTATTTGATAAAGTGAATGAAAGAAGAAGAAAAAATGGATTTGGAAAAGAGAAAAATGAGGTGAAATTTTTATATATATAAAAATGAGACCAGTTTGATGGTTTATATTATTTGTAATTATTACTGAATGATACTCCTTTCGGCTCCAATTAGGAGTCATATTTTGACCGGACACAAATTTTAAGAAATGTAAAGAAAAGTTGATTGAAAAAGTTAGTGAAATGTGGAATCCATTTTTTTATATTGGTTTTATAAGAAGATGTGAGTGAATTGAGTTAGTGGAATGTCAGACTACTTACTATTTATAGTACAAATAAAGTGTGACTCTTAATTGTGGACGGATCGAAATAGAAAAGTCATATCGGGGACGGAGGGAGTAATACTTATAGTTATTTACATTATTTAGTTATTTTATTTTTGTTTATTTTTAATTATTGATAGGCCCGACTTTACAGCTAGCATCAATTTCTTTTCATAAAATTGTCGAATTTGTGGCCCATAGAGGTGGAAAGTTACTATCATCCTGACTATGCAATGGCTACACACTGTTCATGATAAACTAGACAAATATCGTCTTGCTAGTTTATGAGAAAATTACCTTTATGAATTGAAATTTGTAAGAGTAAGAAAAAATGAAAATTATTACTATTACATGTGAAAATAACTTAATTATAAGAGAATTTTTAAAATAAAAATATAATTTAAAGGGAACAGAAGGAGTAAAATTCGTGAACTTCACTGCAGATTTTTTAAAGTAGTAAAATGAATCAGAATTTAACCAAAATTCAGATTTTACACTTAATTTCCTTAGAAAAGCCATTTGTTACGTAGTAAATTTTGCTAAAGAAAATTACAAACTACTCCCTCTGCGTCCTTACTATATTTACTTATTTGGATGGACCCCAATAAATATTTAATTTAACTTTTATTATTTTTAGTAGTGGATCCTACATTTCATTAATGCATTCTCACTTATATTTTATTATAAAACTAGTAATATATATATATAGGTTTGTGTTAAAATGACAACCCCTCTTAAAATGACAACGTGACAACGCTTATACATTAATATTATAAACGCTATACATACGGAATATTACAAGCACTACACAACAATCTATAGATTGCTTGTATAGTGGTCGGATATTGCTGTTCAAGAAAATTGCTGTACAAAGACCAGCATATTGCTACCCGTCTTTTTCCAGATTTTTTTTGCCACGTGGCAGCTTATTATTCGTCCACGTGTACAAATGATTGGCTAGAAATGATGGTATGATGTTATTTTAAGGGGTGGTGGCACCCTAACATGCCATAAATGAAAACTCTCTCTTATATTGTATCTACTTTTTCTCTGTATCTCTCTCATTTTATCTTCTTTTCCTCTTTATTTTTTTCTCATTTTATTAAATTTTTTATTAAAATGTACCATCAATAAATGTATTTATTTTTTTTGCACGGTTTAATTGGGGACCACATCACTTTTCTTCAAACCTTACTGATTATTGATTAATTAGGTAGAGTACATAAATACCACTATTCTTCAAACTTTATAAGTTCCTATCAATTTCTTGAATATATCTTGCGCAAATATCATAAACCAAAATCATGGCATTTAAATCACACATTGCTGTCCTAGCGTTCCCTTTCGGATCACACGCGCCCCCTTACTCGCCCTGATGCAGAGACTCGCAGCCTCCACATCAGACGCGCTATTTTCCTTCTTCAACAGCGCGGCGTCGAATGCCGTGCTTTTCAACTCGACCGCGTGTGAAAACTTATGGGCGCGGGACATGTGGGACGGCGAGCCCGCGACGGGCTTGCTCTTCGACGCGGTCGAGCTGTTCCTCGGGGCCTGCCCGGGGAACTTCGAGACCGCTATCCGAGAAGCGGAACGGGAAAGCGGCCTCGAAATACGGTGCCTAATAAGCGACGCATTTCTATGGTTTTCGAGTGACATTGCTGAGAAAAGAGGAGTGCCATGGGTGGCGTTCTGGATCAGTAGTTCGTGCTCGCTGTCATCGCACGTCTACGCCGATCAAATCGTTAGAGCAATCGAATCAACAGGTGATGATTCTCCGATTTCTCCTCTCACTCAAAAATTTTCTGTATTTATAATTGAGCGTAAAGTGTTCGACGAAATGCAGAAACGGAAGAGAAAGCTCTGTCGTTTATTCCAGGATTGGAAATGGCGACCGCGGCCGATCTACCGGCGGAGGTGTTCCTCGGAAGCAATCCGTCGCCGATGTCGGTAGCGGCCTACAAAATGGCGGAGCGTCTCCCAAGATCCACCGCTGTCGTCCTGAATTCGTTCGAGGAAATCGATCCGATCATCACAAAAGACCTAAAATCGAAATTCCCCAATTTCCTCAACGTCGACCCTTCGATCCTCGCTTCGCCGACGGATCAGGATGCCGCAATCGCCGACGAATCATGACGCCTCTCATGGCTGGGGGCCAAAACCGCCCGCAATCAGTCGTCTACATCAGTTTCGGCACCGCAATGATGCCTCCAGAGAACGATCTCGCGGCGCTGTGCGAAGCCCTAGAAACGTGCCGATTCCCGTTCCCGGTGTCGATTATGTTGGGTATCAGCAGTACTCCTGGATCAACACACAAATGGAATTTTATTAAGCTCCCGACAACGGTGTACGAAACACCAATACAGAATTACACAACACCAACACAATACTACGACTCTTGGAGGACACACCTCACAAGACACCCGAGGACACACCTCTAGATCTACGAGGACACACCTCGCACTCTAACTCTCGTGCACACTCACGCACACTTAACTAGTGCACTCACTCACTCTCTTGTGTACACTCATTACAAATGGCCTAATGCCCATATATATAGTTAACTAAGTCGGTTGAGAACCGACACTAATTAACCTAGAGAATTCTAGTTACTAACACTATACATTAAATAATAATATCTACTTAGCCTTATCCATTTCTCTCAATCTCGATCCCTCTAGAATTCTCCAACTAAGTCGGTGGAGACAATACTTCAACACTGCCCCTCGACACCGACTTTCTTCTCCGTATGTTAAGTTGCTCTTTCAACTTTTGTAGCTCCACAGTGCTGAGCTCTTCAGGATGCATGTCTTGACATGATTCTTCAGTTGAGACGGCTTCCCTAAATTCTTCTTCTCCGACAATTGTTTTCTTCAGTGTTTTGCTTGATCTCCGAGCTTGTGGTTTCTCTGATTCTTCTTCGGACTCCAAAACCTTTTCCGGCTGCTTCAGCGTTCTTGCTGCTTGATCCGCTTCAACCCTTGATATTTTTATTCATTCACCTTTATCATTTTCTCCTTGAGTTTCTGGAAGCTCCACATGTTGCTCGTCGATTTCCTCCTCAACTTCTAGCGGCTCTAGTTTTATTTCTCCATTTGCTTCTCCCCAAGTCTTCTCAATAATATTACCCTCTTCGTCTTCAGTAATCAACATGGAATCATCAAAGTTCCAATCTTCTTCTTCTATAACGAAGGATGCCTGGAATTCCAACTCTCCGTCACTCAGAATAGCTAATGCTTCCATGTCCCATTCTTCTTCATCCGGTGATGCACCACTAATTATCACTGCATGACCTTCTACTGGCTTTTTCTCAGACCGACAGTACCTGGCTATGTGACCCTCTGTTACGAGCCTCTTTTTCTACATTATTTTGTTATTTTGTTTAGATCATCTTTTATTATATTATTGGTTTAGATATTAAAGGGATTTAGCACATCTTTGCATATTGTATCCACACATATTATAAATATGTGTGGAGTCTCTCATATTGAATCAATCAATGAAGAATTTATTTGCCCAATATTACGTGCACAATACTCTAAACTATCTTTAACTGCCGACGGAGAGATCTCTGAGCCAGTAATCCGTGTTTCTCCGCCGATCCTTACGTTTGGGACGCCGGAGTTGTGGTATTGTTTCGTTATTCGGTCAGGATTCAACGTTGAGAGCAGGAGGTTCTTAACACCCTCTTCCCACAATTATAACATATTCCATCAAACCTTCTTGGTTGATGAGATTCGCTGCTCTTACCATCTCTGCGTGCTGCTCCCCCTAGCTGAGAGTGCCTCTCCTCTCGATCATCTTCTTCTCGTTCACGCCATTGATCTCGATCACCTTCGTCCCTTCTACATCGATATTCTCGATCACCTTCTACTCTCCTACGCCAGTGATCATTTCTGGCAAAGCGGCCCCTGTTTCCGGTGAACAAGGCTTCTTCCTCATAATCCTTCACTGCAACTTTAGACATCTTATCATCCAAAGTCTCTTCATTGGACAAGATACTCTCTAACTTGCCCAAAGTTGGCTCCCAACCGCGTGTGGCAGTCACAAGACCCTTGAACTCAAGTCTTAGACCATGGATGATAATCCTCCTCATTCTCGTCTCATTAATCACGTTATCAGGATCTAATTTCGAAATCTCTTCGCATAATGATTTAACTTTGGAAAAGTACTGACTTACAGTGAGCTCTCGTTGCAAGATGGAGAATAGCTCATTCTCCAGGCGCTGCAGCTTTGCCTCGTTCTTCTTGGCGAAAGCAGTTTTCGAGAATCTCCCACACCTCCTTCGGTGTCTTAGCTGACCTGATACGCTGCATCTGCTCGTCTTCCACTGCAACCATCAGCACGAACATCGCTCTTCCGCATTTCATCTCCCACTCCTTTCGCGCCTTCGCGTCGCCAGTCGGTGGTGTGGTGCCCTCTCGTCCAACAATAACCCATAAATCCTGACCTATGAGATAATATCGCATACGAATACTCCAATTTCCGTAATTGTTGCTATTTAGCTTCTCGATACTATTGGCAACTCCAAGAAAATCCGCCATCTGGTACTGGTATTCTCTAGCTGTCAACTCCGGCAGAGTAACGACTCCAACAATAGTCCCCGACTGTTAACTCCGGCAGAATAGCGACTCCAACAACAGTCCTCAACTGCTAATTCCGGTAGAGTAACAGTATACTCTCGACCTGCGAATAAACACCACGAAAAAGACCACAACTAAAATAACAGCCGTTCGGTATCAGCGGTACTCCAGAATCAACACACAAATGGAATTTATTAAGCTCCCGATAACGGTGTACGAAACACCAATACAGAACACAACAGTGGTGTACAAAACACCAACACAACACTACGACTCTTGGAGGACACACCTCTAGCTCTACGAGGACACACCTCGCACACTAACTCTCGTACACACTCACGCACACTTAACTAGTGCACTCACTCACTCTCTTGTGTACACTCATTACAAATGGCCTAATGCCCATATATATAGTTAACTAAGTCGGTTAAGAACCGACACTAATTACTCTAGAGAATTCTAGTTACTAACACTATACATTAAATAATAATATCTACTTAGCCCTATCCATTTCTCTCAATCTTGATCCCTCTAGAATCCTCCAACTAAGTCGGTGGAGACAATACTTCAACAGAATAAGCAGCAGGCGATGAAATCCTTCCCGATCGGATTGTCGATCGGACGAATTCGTTCGGGAAGGTGGTGGCGTGGGCGCCGCAGCGGCAGATCCTCGCGCACGGGAGTGTCGGCGTGTTCGTCAGCCAATGCGGCTGGAACTCGATTTTAGAGAGTATCGCGAGCTGCATTCCGTTGATTTGCTTGCCGGTTTTCGCAGAGCAGAGGCTGAATAGCAGAATGGTGGCGGATCTGTGGAGGATTGGGGTGAGGGTTGAAGGCGGCGTGTTTACTAAGAAGGGGGCGATTTGGTGTTTGGAGGAGATGATGACAAAGGAGAAAGGGGTGAAGATAAGGGAGAATGTTAGTCTGCTGAGGGACAAGGCTTTGGCTGCCGTTGATTCGCAAGGGAGTTCATCCAACAATTTCCAGAAACTTCTACGTCTCATCCCACTTTCAATCGAACTCCAATTTTAATAAATTTTTTGTGGTCAAATTGGGAAGAAATTGTATCTGATGTGGCATCTTGAAATTCTAAATGGATGACATTGACTTTGAATTTTATAAATTTTCTCAAACACAATTAGCACATGAATAAACCATGATTTGTAGATAACATGAATATTTCTTTAAAAAGCCCTTAGTAACCTAGTAAATTTTGATAAAGGAAATTTCTACAAAGCTATACATCGTTCCCTTGTTCGTCTTGGACGTCTCCCAAAATTAGATAGTCTCGAGAAGAAAAGTTTTGAACTACTAATAACATGGACCACACAATCTACTAATATCACTTCCACTACATTTTCCCTTTCTCTTACATTTTTCTATTTTCCACTCTTACTTTATCAATTGCACATTAAAATCCATATTATATATTCCTTCGGTCTCATAATAGACGCCACATTTTTCTATTAGTTTGTTCTACAAAAGATGTCACATTTCTGTTTTTGGAAAAAGTTCTCTCTCACATTAATATAAAAATTATATTTTCTCCCTCTAATTCACATACAAAACAAAAACTCCTAAAATCTCGTGCCGTCCCACAAGTGTGACATAACGGAGTGAGTACAACTTTGTTAACTTTTGTGGTCGGAGGGAGTATAAATTTAAAGATCGCGTAACAATAGACTCGAACTGAGACTTTTGGTGTTAGCCATACCATTGTACTCCCTCCTTCCGCCATTAGGAGTTTCATTTCTTGGCGGCACGAGTTTTAAGAAATGTTAAGAAAAGTGGATGGAAAAAAGTTAGTGCAATAGGAATCCCACTTGTATACATAATTTTAAATGAAATGTGCGTGAAATGAATTGGTGGAATGTTAGACCCTATTACCATTTATGGTAAAAAAGTGAACCGGAACTCCTATTCACGGACGGACTAAAATGGAAAAATCAGATTTCTATTCGCGGACGGAGGAAGTATTGTTCATTCACTCACACACACAACACACTGATCATAGGTCTCTGACTCTCTATAACATACACAAATGTTGAAATGAAAGGTATATAGGTCTCCACAAATTTACTGTTTCTTCCAAGCAATGAACATTATTGAACATTAGTGCTGATTAATTAGGTACAGTACATAAATACCACTATTCTTCAAACTTTATAAGTTCCTATCAATTTCTTGAATATATCTTGCGCAAATATCATAAACCAAAATCATGGCATTTAAATCACACATTGCTGTCCTAGCGTTCCCTTTCGGATCACACGCGGCCCCGTTACTCGCCCTGGTGCGGAGGCTGGCCGCCTCCGCACCGAACGCACTGTTTTCTTTCTTCAACAGCACGGCATCCAATGCTGCGCTTTTCAACGCGCCCACGTGCGACAATTTACGGGCGCGCGACGTGTGGGACGGCGCGCCCCGCGGCGAGCCCTTCATGGGCTCGCATTTCGAGGCGGTCGGGCTGTTCCTCGAGGCATCCCCGAGGAACTTCGAGACGGCTATTCGAGAAGCGGAGCGGGAAAGCGGCCTCGAAATCCGGTGCTTAATAAGCGATGCATTTCTGTGGTTTTCGAGTGTTGTGGCCGAGAAAAGAGGGGTGCCATGGGTGCCGTTCTGGGCTTCTAGTTCGTTCTCGCTGTCAGCACACGTCTACACTGATCAAATCGTTAGATCAATTGAATCAACTGGTGACGATTCTCTGATTCAATTTTGTATATCATTTGAAATTGAATTGCCATAGAATTATAATACCAATTCCAATTCCATGTATCAAACGGACTATAGTTATTTTTTGTTTGAGTATTGAGCTTAAAGTGTTTGACGAAATGAATGATGTTGCAGAAACGGCGAAACAAGAGAAAGCTCTGTCGTTCATTCCAGGGTTGGAAATGGCGACCATGGCCGATCTCCCGCCGGAGGTTTTCCTCGGAAATTACGCGTCGCCGCTGGAGATCACGCTGTACAAAATGGTGGAGCATCTCCCCAAATCCACCGCCATTTTACTGAATTCGTTCGAGGAAATAAACCCGATCATCACAAAAGATCTAAAATCGAAATTCCCCAATTTCCTCAACGTCGGCCCTTCGATCCTCGCTTCTCCGGCGTCCCCCTCCGCCGCAATTTCCGACGAAACAGGATGCCTCTCATGGCTGGGAAGCCAAAACCGCCCTAGATCGGTCGTCTACATCAGCTTCGGCAGCATGATCACGCCGCCGGAGAGCGAGCTCGCGGCGCTGTGCGAAGCCCTGGAGACCTGCCGATTCCCATTCCTGTGGTCGATCAAGGACCACGCGGTGAGATCCCTCCCGAACGGATTCGCCAATCGGACGAATTCGTTCGGGAAGATGGTGGCGTGGGCCCCGCAGCCGCAGATCCTCGCGCACGAGAGCGTCGGCGCGTTCGTCAGCCACGGCGGCTGGAACTCGATTTTAGAGAGCATCGTGGGGTGCGTTCCGATGATCTGCAGGCCGTTTTTCGGAGATCATAAGCTGAACAGCAGAATGGTGCAGGATTCGTGGGGGATTGGGGTTCGGGTTGAAGGAGGCGTCTTCACCAAGAGCGGGACGATTGAGTGTTTGATGGAGCTGATGACGACGGAGAAGGGGGCGAAGATGAGGGAGAATGTTAGCCTGTTGAGAAACAAGGCTGTGGCTGCCGTTGATTCGCAAGGGAGTTCGTCGAGGAATTTCGACAAACTGTTGGAGATCATCGGAGCCCATTGATCTCGATTTGTTTCTGTCGCGGTGCACTTCTACAGCGTCGATAGTGGTTGTTGTTGTTGTTGTTGTTGTTGAAAATAATTATCATGTCTTGCCATTATGCCACCCTTGAAAGTGACCCTAACTGGGCCTCTATTGTTGGAGCCCGTTGATCTCGATTTCTGTTGGGGTGTAACTAATAAATAGATAAGAGTTTGAGGACTAAAGTGAAATAAGGAAAGTTGTTTGATTTTAGTCGACTTCAGTTGGAGGAGCTCAAACGGATTTCTGTTTTTGAGAGTTAACTGCAGCTCAAAAGGCTTCGGGTGAAGAAGCAGATTACGCACACATTTTCTCCCGTCAGAAATTGAGAGAGAGATTCAAGAAAGGAGCGCTATCTTTGTGAGGTTCATTGTTGTTCATACTGTGATTGTTTGTGAACATTTGTGTGTGAGCTTGAGTGTTTTCTTTGGTTATTTTGAATCGATTGTAGTCTGGTTTCTGCCATTGGTGTGATTGAATAAAACCTTGGATCGTCTTCTCCGTGGATGTAGGTCTTACGGCCGAACCATGTAAAATCCCTCTGTGTTCTTTCTTTGTTCTGTTTTGGTTTTCTGATTGACTCTGAAATTGGTCGCGCAATTCACAATTTCTTAGCCCGTTGCTGGAAATAATCATCACGTCTTGCCATTAATGTTAGAAATGAATAATGGAACGCCCTAGAAATAGCCTTGGTTGAAATTTATTGTTCCTATTGAGACATGGGTTATTTGACAAAGTGAATGAAAGAAAAAGAAAAAAATGGATTTGGAGAAGAGAAAAATGAGGTGAAATATTTTTATGTATAAAAATGAGACCAATTTGATGGTTTTATGTGCCTTTTGGTTTTATATTATTTGTAATTATTGCTGACTAATACTACCTCCGTCCCCCAAATTTTGACACACTTTGACCCGGCACGGGTTTTAAGAAATGTAATGGAAAGTGAATTGTAAAAGTTGGTGGGATGTGGGTCCTACTTTTAAAATGTTAGTTTTATAATAAAATGTGAGTAGGAATGAGTTAGTGGAATATGTGGTCCACTACCAAAAATGGTAAAAGTGAAGTGTGTCAAATTTTCAGTGACGGACCGAAATGGTAAACTGTGTCAAAATTTAGGAGAGGGAAATTTGGTAGACGGAGATATTAATACTTATAGTCATTCACATTATTTAGTTATTTTATTTTTGTTTATAATTTTAATTATTGATAGCATGAAAATTGAATCGGTTATAGGCCCGACTTTACAGCTAGCATCAATTTCTTTTCATAAAATTGTCGAATTTGTGGCCCATATAGGTGGAAAGTTAGGGCATCCACTATAGGGGCGGCGCGCCGGCCGCCCCCTTCCCGGCGGCGCCGCGGCGGTGTATAGGGGGGAAGACGTCCGGGGGCGGACGAATTTGTTGGGGCGGAAGGGGTATCGCCGGCTTTGCGGCGAGGACGGGCCGCTGGAGAGAGAAAAGCGGCGGCCGCCGCGCCTACCTATTGCGCGGCGACACCGCCGCGGCGGACCGCCGGTTTCCCTTTTTTTTTTTTAATTTCGAATTTTTATTTAATTTATTAACTTATTTAAATAAATATCCACCAATTTGTCTTCCACTCCACACCCATTTTCACTCCACCCCCAATTTCACAACCCTAGATTTTACCGAGATACACGGGAGAGACGAAGATTCACCCGGCACGGAAGAATCGGGATATGGATACTATCCTTCTTCCCAGCCATCTCAGCTGTGGGGATCGAGTCCCACTCCCCGGGGATCGAGTCCCAGTCCCCCTCCATTCCAGTCGTGGTCACCGACATCCCCGCCATGGCAACAAAGCCAATATCGGGCTCAATCTTCTCATCAGAGGAATTTGGGTCGTTCGGCGTTTGGAGATTATCGACCCACTATGGACTCGCCCAACCATCCGCGGCCGGATACCCCTTCTCACTCTTTCCAGCGCACCCAGACTCCCTTGTCTGATTTCGATAGGTTCACACTGGAGCAGATGATGGGGATGATGAGTCCGGGCCTTCCGGAGACCCCGCCGACGAGATCTGGCGGCGACGGCGGTGGTGGGAGAGGCGGCGGCAACGGTGGTGGTGAGAGGGGCGGCGACAACGGTGGTGGTGGGAGGGGCGGCGACAACGGTGGTGGTGGGAGGGGCGGCGGCAACGGCGGTGGGGGGAGAGGCGGCGGCGGCGACGGCGGTGGGGGGAGGGGCGGTGGCGACGGCGGTGGGGGGCGGGCCGGCGGCGACGGCGATGGGGATGGCAGCGGCGGTAGCGATTCGCCGGTAACAAGTCGGGCCGTGCACTACACCAAAGACGAGTCGATTGCTGTAGCGAGGGCATGGGATGCCATCACATCCGACCCCTGTGTTGGCACCGATCAGACCGAGATTGGCTTTTGGAAGCGCGTTTTGTTGACCTACAATGAGTTCAAGCCGAGAGGCGCCAAACCGCGTGACGCGGAACAGATCCGGAAAAAGTTTGGGAGGATTCTGACACCCACCAGGAAGTTCGCGGGCATCTACGGCAACAACCTTATCAACGCTGAGAGTGGCCGCAACGAAGCCGACGTGAAGGCTCTCTCCGTGTCCCAATACAACGCGCTATACAAGCCTAAGTTCACCCAGTGGGAGGAGTTCCGCGTTCTCGAGAACTGCCCGAAATTCAAGGCCATCTGTGCAGAGGAGACCGAGGGTCACGCGGCGAAGCGCAACAGACGCAACAGAGCCGGGAACTACAGCAGCAGCAGCGGCGGACACTCAATCGACCTCAACGACGCCCAAGCGGAGGAGCCCTCTGATACACACACCAGGCGCTCACGCCCTCCGGGGCAGAAGGCCAGTATACGCAGCGCCCGGATGTCTGCAGGTTCCTCCCGCTACTCGGCGGCCGCGTCTGGATCGCGGGGCGCGCAGGCGCCTTCTGGAGCTCAGTCCGTGGACCATGGGGCCCATGTGGTCTTGAACAGGAACCTGAATGTGCAGTTGATGAAACAACTGCAAGATAACTGCCGTTTCTACGAGTCGGCCACCGACCCGATCACCAAGTCGATATACTATGAGCTGATGTGTAGGATCAGAGAGGAGCTGGGGCTGACACCGGGGGCGACGGGGGCAGGGGCGGCGGCGCCGGGGGGAGTGGGCGACGAAGATGAGGCCGATGTTTCCGACTCCGCCACCGAGTAGATGGTGGCGGTGTTTTTATTTGTTTTTGTATGTTTTTTTTTTTTTAAATGTTCGTTGTGTAATTTTCCGGTATCCATGAATACAACGAATATTTGGTCTCATCGCACTTTTTAATTTTATTATTTATTGTCTCGTTCTTTAATTATTTTTAGTCCGATAATTTTAATTGTAAAATTGAATTAAAAAATACAACAAGAAAAATAAAGTGAAAGTTGTCCACCAAAAAGTGTCCACTATTGCTGCGGACACTTTTTTTTGGGGCTGTGGACAAATAAAATGGGGCTATGGACAAAAAAAAAAAGTTGTCCACCAAAATTTGTCCACCTATAGTGGATGCTCCTATCATCTATTATGAATATGACTATGCAATGGCTACACACTGTTCATGAAAACTAACTTTATGAATATAGATTAGTAAGAGTAAGAAAAAATAAAATTATTACTGCCATTTATGAAAATGACTTAATTATAAGAGAAATTTTTAAAATAAAAAAAATAACTTAATTACAAGGGAACATAATTATTACTCCCATTTATGAAAATGACTTAATTATAAGAGAATTTTTTAAAATAAAAAAAATAACTTAACTATAAGGAGGATATAGAATAAGTAAAATTCGTGAATGTCACTGCAGATTTTTGAAGTAGTAAAATGAATCAGAATTTAATCGAAATTCAGATTTCACATTTTTAAATTTCCTTAGAAAAGCCATTGCATACGTAGTAAATTTTGCTAAAGAAAATTACAAACTACTCCCTCGTGTCCTCATTAAATATTTACTTATTTAGATAGACTCCAGTAAGTATTTAATTTCACTACCATTTTTAGTAGCGAATTCTATATTTCATTAATTCATTTTCACTTATATATATAAATGAAAACTCTCTTTCTTGTAATTTATCTACTTTTTCACCAAATCTATCTCATTTTATCTACTTTTTCTTATTTTTTTATATTTTATTAAATTTTTTATTAAAATCTGTATCGTCAATAAATGATTTTTTTTTTTGCACATTGCATTTAAATGGGGATCAAGGGAGTATAGTATTCCCTCCATCCCACAAAAGATGTCACACTTGTTGGACGACATGAGATTTTAGGAAGTTTTATTTTGTATGTTAAATGGAGAGAAAAAATATAATTTTTATATTTATGTGAGATAGAACTTTTGCTAAAAAGTAAATGTGACATCTTTTGTGAGACAAACTAAAAGGGAAGTGTTACATCTTTCGTGTGACAGAGAGAGTACAACATTAGCTTATAAAAGGTACACATGTTGAAACTTGAAAGGTAGATAGGTCGCCACGAGTGAAGTGTTTCTTCCACTAGTAAATACAACTACCACGTTTCTCCAAAACTTGCAATTTCTTGAATACCTCAAGCTCAAATATCTCTAGTCAAAATCATGGCATTTAAATTACACATCACTGTCCTAGCGTTCCCTTTCGGATCACACGTACCCCCTTTACTCGCCCTGGTGCGGAGGCTCCGGAGGCTCGAGAGCCTCCGCACCAGACGCAATATTTTCATTTTTCAGCGGTGCGGCGTCAAACGCCGCGCTTTTCAACGCAACCGCGCGCACGCGGCGTGTGGGACGGCGAGCCCGCGACAGGCTCGCTGTTCGACGCGGTCGAGCGGTTCCTCACGGCCTGCCCGGGGAACTTCGAGACCGCTATCCGAGAAGCGGAACGGGAAAGCGGCCTCGAAATCCGGTGCCTAGAGATGCCCACGGTTCGTAAACCGGCGGTTCTGGTTTCGCGAAATGAGGAACCGGAACCGAACCGTGAGGCTTTTTGACGGTTCCGGTTCCGGTTCCAAAACCGGCGGTTCCGGTTCCGGTTCCGAACCGCCGGTTTTCGTACGGTTCTCACGGTTCCGGTTCGGTTTTGGCGGTTCCAACGATTTTTTTTTTCTGCTTATATAATTTGGAATTTTGGATTTATACAATAAATTGGAACAAGGCAATGGATAATTTAAATTGAAATAAGACGAATAAGGTGAAAATCATATCAATTTTATTGAATTTGAGTTGTAACTTGTAACGGACAACAATACATTACAATAATACAATTGTCAATACATTACAATAATACAACAATGTGATATAATTTACAAGTGTCGTCGGAACATAAATAAAAAAAACCATGAAATGGGGGGAAAAAGGAAAAAATTGAAAAGGGCTTGAACTCAACTTAAACTTTCAAAGTTAAACTTTTCAAATTTAAGTTGAGTTGCCTACGTATCCACAATTTTATTGAGGAATCAAAGCCCACGTAGTTCTCTTACCTTGCTTACCTTTTTGGCCGGCCGTGCTCGCCGTTCACCGCCCCCCGTCATTGATATTGTTGAGCGCCTTCGCTTCCGACCTCGTCATCGGTGGAAAACTCTTCACCATCACTCTCTACACGAAAGTCGAAATCCGGCTCTTGTGCTCTCATGTCCGCCTTTGCCCAATCATCAAGTAACATAGTGGCTTCCATGTTTTTGGCGGAGAGATTGCTCCTTTTGTCGTCTAGGACACAACCGCCGACACTAAAAGCTTGCTCCACGGCGACGGTGGAAGCGGGAACGGCGAAAATCTCCTTAGCCATTATCGAAAGTATCGGAAACTCTTTGTCATGTGTTCCCCACCAATCAAGGACGTCAATTTGTTGAGTAGGGGGACCTGGATTTTGAAAAATAGAGCGCGATTCCAAATATATATCTAACTCACTAGTAGCTCTAGTCCTATTGGTTGTAGCACCGTATAGATCTTGCAATTGTGATACTACGTCGGGATCAATCATGACATTGCTATAATTCCCGCCACCAAAATCAAATGTCGAAGGACTAGGAGGAGCACGTACCTGGTGAATGGTGTTATATCGCAT
This sequence comes from Salvia hispanica, assembly GCF_023119035.1. Taxonomy (NCBI): domain Eukaryota; kingdom Viridiplantae; phylum Streptophyta; class Magnoliopsida; order Lamiales; family Lamiaceae; genus Salvia; species Salvia hispanica. The sequence goes on from NC_062966.1 coordinate 23,579,335, forward strand.
TTCATATTCCCCGAAGAGAGCACGAAGCGCACTATCTAACCTTAGTTTGATTTCTTCAACATTCGGAAGATTTAGTTCGAAGCTTTCTCCTCTTGTCAAGCCCATTTCGCGAAGTTGAGAAAAATCCAAATCGTGCAAACAACCATAGTACATGTCTAAAATTTTATGCACACCATGCAACTTCCACTTTGGATCCAAGCATTTTGCAATCAAGAACACATTTGGAATACGCGCAAAATATTTCAACCATTTTTCAACCATATAAAACAAAATAGCCTTCAACTCAATGAATTGAGTATTTTTCACACATGTCTTAAAACCAATTGCCACATACATGCAATGCTCCAAAACGCGCACAGAAGTAGGATAATAAACACCGGATAACTCAACAGTGGCATTTTTGAAAGCTTGGAATAATCGAAACAAATCCATGCTGTGGTCCCAACAAGAGGGTATCAAAAGCAAATCAGAAGGAACATGCGGGCAAGTTCTAAAAAAATCACATAAATACTCAATGTGGTTCAAAGTCGACTCCAACATATCGTACGTCGAGTTCCAACGAGTTGAAACATCCAAACGAAAATTGGTGTACCTGCACTGCTTGCTATGACAATATTTCTTCCAAGCTCTACCAATAGGAGCTTTGTTATGAATCAATTTAACAGCAGTTCTAATAGGATCAACATACTTTTGCCACAAATCGATCGCATCTTGAACACACAAATTCAAAATATGAGCAATACATCGCACATGAAAATATTTGCCATCAATAACAGGAGAACATGCACTGATGAGATCATCTATACTAGCAGTGTTAGCACTTGCATTATCAAAACCAACAGAAAAAATTTTATTGATCAATTGAAATTCATTCAAAACTTGAATGATCAATTGAGCAATTGCTTGTGCAGTGTGTGGTGCGGGAAATTCCCGAAATGCAATCAAACGTTTGTTCAAAGTCCAACTGTGATCAACGAAATGCACAGTAATGCCCATATATGAATTTTTGCAAAAACAATCAGTCCACACATCAGAGCAAATCGAAACTTTATGACCCAAGTTAACAATAAACGTACCTAATTGCACCTTCTTTTCCATGCATTGTCTAACAACAGCTCGAGTCATAGAAGTTCGACTCAATTTTCTTGCAGCGGCATTATAAACTTGTCGCATACTCGACTCAAAAGCATCGTTATCAAAAGCATTGAATGGAAAATGTTTCATCACAGCAAATCTAGACATCACATTAAGAGCATTTTTATGATCATATTTTAAAAGAGTATTGCTACACATACCTGATGTTTGGGATGAACCCGTCCCACTCCCGGTCCCGCCTCCATGTTGAAAGTTGAGTTGAGTTTGGGTTGGAGCGATACCAAACTCGACCGGATGCGCTTTCTCCATGTGACGGGTAAATGTACCATATCCTCCACTCTTTCGTAATGTGTATACGTTTTCACAATAGTTGCAATACACATTAAAAGTGTTCGGATCGGTACTATCTCGTACCTTCTTGAAATGTTTGACCATGATATCTGAGGTTAAAGTCCTTTCAACTGGTTTAGGAGGTTGAGGAGGATGTCCACGACCACGACCACGACGACTCCTTGGTGGTGGGGGTGGGGGTGGCATTTCTTGTTGTTGTTCCTCTTCCGCCTCCTCCTCCTCTTCCTCCTCGTCATCATCGTCGTCATCAAGATTCACCGGGGTTGGAATTTGTTGAGAATAGGCACCGGGACCGGGAGCACCACTACCACTACCAACATAAGCATCGCCTCCATATCCACGTCCGCCTTGGGATTGAGAGCGGGAGAGAGCAATAGCATTGGCCATATCTTGCTCTTCTCGATTCTACAAAATAATATTTGTAGCGAAAGTATCAAATAACATTATGAACAATAATGTAATGTAATTCATAATTAATAATATTAGTAGATAATACTCCCTCCGTCCCAGAGAAGTTGGCACACTTTCCTTTTTAGTTTGTCCCACAAAAGATGTCACATTTCCCTTTTTGGAAAAAGTTCTCTCTCACATGAATATAAAAATTATATTTTCTCTCTCCATTTAACACACAAAACAAAACCTCCTAAAATCCCGTGCCATTTTCAAAGTATGCCAACTTCTTAGTAGATAATAAATATTAACCTGCCACATATCCATGTTCCTTTGAGAAATCTCATCAATAACGGATTTTCGACTTGGCCTCTTGGACTTTCCTTTTCCCTTATCAATACGACCTTCTCGGGATGAAGACATCTTGATAGTTTATGGAATTATAGTAGAAATATGGACTTATAATTTTTTTTTTGTTTTAGCAATTGAGAAAGACAACTTATAGAACTATAGATCAAGTATAACAATGCGTAATATAAGAGTAGCACTTGAATAATTCAAATGTAAGCACAAATAGCACAATGAGAAATGGGAGACAAAGAGAGAGAATTGGGAGATTGAAGAGAGAAACTCTTATTAACACAAGAGTGGGGTAAATGTAAGTGAGGATAGAGGGGGGTATTTATAGATAAAAATTTGGGGGGAAATCTGAAATTGAATTCAAAATTCGAATATAAAAAAAAAAAAAAAAAAATTGTAAAACGGTCAAAAACCGCCGGAACCGCCGAAAACCGCCGGTTTTACACCCGAAACCGCCGGTTTGGTCAACAAACCGTCTGACCACCTGCACTCAACCATCCCATCGAAGCTGCAACGTGTCAGCCTTGTGTTCCGCACCAAAACCGAAAACCGCCGGTTTGGCGGTTAACCGCCGGTTTTGGTCAAAAACCTCCTGAAAAAGCCGACCATCCTACCGAAAGCTGGCCGCCTCGAAAACCTCGCCAGAACCGTGAAACCGCCGGTTAACCGGCGGTTCGGAACCGGCCGGTTCGGTGACGGTTTCGGTTCATTAAATTTGGAACCGGAACCGGCCCGCGGTTCAAATTATCACGGTTCCGATTCAAGATTTTTGTCACGGTTCTGGTTCCGAACCGGAACCGGTGGTTCCGGTTTCGCGGTTAACCGCCGGAACCGAAAACCTTGGGCATCTCTACCGGTGCCTAGTAAGCGATGCGTTCCTGTGGTTTTCGAGTGACATTGCTGAGAAAAGAGGAGTGCCATGAGTGGCGTTCTGGGTTTCTAGTTCGTGCTCGCTGTCATCGCACGTCTACGCCGATCAAATCGTTAGATCAATCGAATCAACAGGTGATGATTCTCCCATTTCTCCGATTTTTACTCTCACTCAAAAATTTCTGTATTTATAATTGAGCGTAAAGTGTTCGACGAAATGCAGAAACGGAAGAGAAAGCTCTGTCGTTCATTCCAAGATTGGAAATGGCGACCGCAGCAGATCTACGGGCGGAGGTGTTCCTCGGAAGCAATCCGTCGCCGATGGCGGTGGCGGCCTACAAAATGGCGGAGCGTCTCCCCAGATCCACCGCCATCGTCCTGAATTAGTTAGAGGAAATCGATCCGATCATCACAAAAGACCTAAAATCGAAATTCCCCAATTTCCTCAACGTCGGCCCTTCGATCCTCGCTTCGCCAGATCCCCCGGCCGTGGAAATCGCCGACGAATCAGGATGCCTCTCGTGGCTGGGGAGCCAAAACCGCCCTAAATCAGTCGTCTACATCAGTTTCGGCACCGCAGTCATGCCGCGGGAGAGCGATCTCATAGCGCTGTGCGAAGCCCTAGAAACATGCCGATTTCCATTCCTGCTGTCGATTAAGCAACAGGCAATGAGATCCCTCCCGATCGGATTCGTCGATCGGACGAATCGTTCGGGAAGGTGGTGGCGTGGGCGCCGCAGCGGCAGATCCTCGCGCACGAGAGCGTCGGCGCGTTCGTCGGCCAGAGCGGCTGGAATTCGATTTTAGAGAGCATCGCGAGCTGCGTTCCGTTGATCTGCTTGCCGGTTTTCGCGGAGCAGACGCTGAACAGCAGAATGGTGGCGGATCTGTGGAGGATTGGGGTGAGGGTCGAAGGCGGCGTGTTTACTGAGAAGGGGGCGATTGAGTGTTTGGAGGAGATGATGAGGAGGGAGAAAGGGGTGAAGATGAGAGAGAATGTTAGAGTGTCCACTATAGTTGGCCGGGCCAAGCCACAAAGCGTGGCCGGGCCACCAATGCCCATGTTTCCCACTATAGTGGAAATGGCCAAGCCACCAAAAATTTTATTTTTTCCATTTTATTTATATTTTAATTCTACTACAATAAAAATTGTTAGACTACAATAATTAAATAAAATGCATAATTTAATGAAAACTAAATCGAAAACCAAATCTTCGTTGTATTATAGAACGGGGTAAAATTATAACGAAAATTGTTTTGGAACACGCAAACAAAAACATAAAAAAACACCGCCATCGCCGACTACTCGGTCTCATCATCAGAATCCGCCACTTCATCTTCACCCGTTGCATCGTCATCGCCAACGTCATCATCGTCACCACCACCGCCACCGCTCTGAGGTCCCGTCGCCGCCGCCGCCGTGTCCTCCCACCCCAACAACGACCTCAGCCTCACTATAAGGTCGTAGTACATCATCTTGGTAGTCGAGTCGGTCGACTTCTCATACAAGGCCAGAGTGTCCTTGAGTTCCTTTATCATCTGCACGGCTAGGGTGTTTTGCAATGCCGCTCGGGCCGATCCGGGAGCGGGTGTAGACGGGCCCGCAGCAGAGTGTTGGGAGGCAGCGGCGGAGGCGGATCTAGCGGCTCGGATTGCGGACTGTTGACCTAGGGGCCGTGGACACTTTGGGATAGTGAACGGGGGGCTCGTCGAAGGTCCTTGAACCGCCGCTACTACTGCTACGGTTGCCGCCCCTGCCCCGTCTTGTACGGATTGGACCAAAATCAGACGCGTTCTCGCAGATGGCTCTGAATTTTGGGGAGTCCCGCAGAACGAGGAATTCTGCCCAGTAGGTAAACTTCTTGCCTACGTGCACATTGAACAACTGCATCAACAAGGATTTTATGTCGGCTTCGCTGCGGCCACTCTCAGCAGTGCGCAGTTGGTTCTCGTATATACCAATGAACTTCCGAAGAGCTGTAGTGATCCTGCCGAACTTCTTCCGAATCTGATCGGGTGTACGGTCGACGCTCCCCGACGGTTTGAATTCATTGTACACCACCAAGACTTTCCGCCAGAAGCATAAGTCGGTCTGATCCATGCCAACTATGGCATCTGTCGTCACCGCGTCCCATGCCCTAGCAATAGCAATGGACTCGGCGTCTGTGGACAAAAACCCTCGTCGACCACCGCCGCCGCCTTCCTGCCCGCCGCCGCCGCGGCCGCCGCCCTGCCCGCCGTCACCTCGCGCGGATCCTCCGCCACGCCCGCCGCCGCCGCTTCTTCCACCGCCTCCTCTCCCCGTCTCTACACGACCGGACGTTGGCGTCGGGGTATCAGGCGACCCCATCAATTGTTCCCATGTGAATCTATCAGATTCATCAAGCGGAGAATGACTGCTCTGAAATGGGGAGGATTGAAATTGGGACGGGAAGTTAATCGCGTCCATGTTGGGTCGATAGTCGCCCGTTCCTGGTTGGGTACGACCCGCATATCTCTGCTGATAGGCCGAGGACTGAACCCGGTTTTGGGGTGTTTGTAGCCACGGCGCCGGCGATGGCGGACTCCACATCTGGGATGGAGGAGGGGTGGGACTCGATCCCCAGCGTTGGGGGGTGGAAAGCCCCCCTTTCCCGAATCTCCATAACCGGGATCGTCTCCGCCTTGCATTTCACAAAAATTCAAATTGAAGGGAATAGGGTAAATTGTGTGTGAGAGTAGAGTAAAAATAAGATATGAATTTTAGGTATATATAGAAAAAAATTCGAAAATTAAAAAAAAAAAAATCGGAAAAGGGGAGAGCCGCGGCTCGTGGCCATTGCTATAGGAGGGCCGCGGCTCGCGCCCAAGCACCGCGGCCAGGCCACGATCGTGGCGCGCCCACGTCCACCCCCCCCCCGCCGCGGCTGCCCACCCCCGCACTATAGGGAGCCGCGGCTCTCGGATCTCCCGTGGCCCGGCCGCGGCTCGCCTATAGTGGACACCCTTAGTCTGCTGAGGAACAAGGCTTTGGCTGCCGTTGATTCTCAAGGGACTTCGTCTAACAATTTCCACAAACTTCTAAATCTCATCCCACTTTGACTCTAATTTTTTGTGTGGTCAAATTGGGGAGAAATTGTATCTGACGTGGCATTTTGAAAATTCTAAATGGATGACATTGACTCTGAATTTTATAAATTTTCTCAAACACAATTAGCAAATAAACTAGGATCTCTTGAAGATAGCATGAATATTTCTATAAAAGCCGTTAGTAACCTACTCCCTCCGTCCCGCTTAAGATGACACGTTTTCTTTTTTAGTTTGTCTTAACTAAGATGACACATTTCATTTTTTTGGTAACTTTCTCTCTCCAATTAATACATTCAACCATTTTTTCTCACTCCTATTAAAATATCCATCTTTCTTTATCTCTCTACTTTAATACTTACACCCACATTCTCTCTCTTCAATTAAACACTTTAACTAATAACTCCTAAAATCCCGTGCCGGCTAAGCAATATGTCATCTTAGCTGGAGATTTTGATAAAGGAAATTACTACAAAGCAATACATCGTTCCCTTGTTCGTCTCGGACGTCTCCCAAAATTAGATAAAGTCTCAATTAAGAAAAGTTTTGAACTACTAATAACGTGGGCCACACAATCTACTAATACCACTTCCACTACATTTTTCCTTTCTCTCTTACATTTTTCTATCTCATACTCTTACTTTATCAATTGCTTTCTATCTCATACTCTTACTTTATCAATTACACATTAAAACCCGTATTATATACTCTCTCCGTTGAAAAAAAGTTAGTGGAATATGATAGAAATCCATGGGTTCCATCATAAAACCAATTGATGATAGGAGGAGGGTCCCATGAGACTTATATACTAGTTTTAGTTTTTTCTTGACACCGATATGTGACAGTTATATGTTATATTTTTAGTTTTATTTGCCAATAGAATAGGAGTCTCACTTGTATACATTAGTTTTAAATGAAATATGAATGAAATGAATTAGTGGAATGTTAGACCCTATTACCATTTATGGTAAAAATGAACCGGGACTCCTATTCACGGACGGACTAAAATGAAAAAATGAGATTCCTATTCGCATGGATGAAGTATTGTTCATTCACTCACACACACAAGACACTTATCATAGGTCTCTATAACATACACACATGTTGAAATGAAAAGGTATATAGGTCTTCACGAATTTATTTCTTCCACGCAAGAACATTATTGAACATTATTGCTGATTAATTAGGTACAATACATAAATACCGCTATTCTTCGAACTATATAAGTTCCTATCAATTTCTTGAATATATCTTGCGCAAATATCATAAACCAAAATCATGGCATCTAAATCACACATCGCTGTCCTAGCGTTCCCTTTCGGATCACACGCGGGCCCGTTGCTCGTGCTGGTGCGGAGGCTGGCCGCCTCCGCACCATACGCACGGTTTTCTTTCTTCAACAGCGCGGCATCCAATGCCGCGCTATTCAATGCGGCCGCGCGCGACAATATACGGGCGCGAGACGTGTGGGACGGTGCGCCTCGTGGTTTTCGAGTGATGTGGCTGAGAAAAGAGGGGTGCCATGGGTGCCGTTCTGGGCTTCTGGTTCGTTCTCGCTGTCAGCACACGTCTACACTGATCAAATCGTTAGATCAATTCAATCAACTGGTGACGATTCTCTGATTCAATTTTGTATATCATTTGAAATTGAATTGCCATAGAATTATACTCCCTCTGTTCCATAGTAATAGAGTCATTTTACCATTTTGGTACGTTTCATAATAATAGAATCATTTCCGTAAAAATCAACACATTTTTCCACCTTACTTTCCTCTCTCGTATTTTTTTTCTCTCTTCATCTCTCTACCTTTTTCATTTTACACTTTATTTTCCCTTTACAACTCACCTAACACAATTTTTCTTAATCTCTATGCCGAAAAGAAACGCCTCCATTGCTATAGAACGGAGGGAGTAGTACCAGTTCCAATTCAAATTCCAATTCCATGTATCAAATGGACCATAGTTTTTTTTGTTTGAGTATTGAGATTAAAGTGTTTGACGAAATGCATGATGTTGCAGAAACGGCGAAACAAGAGAAAGCTCTGTCGTTCACTCCAGGGTTGGAAATGGCGACCACGGGCCGATCTCCCGCCGGAGGTTTTCCTCGGAAACAACGCGTCGCCGCTTGGAGATCACGCTGTACAAAATGGTGGAGCATCTCCCCAAATCCACCGCCGTCAATTTCCTCAACGTCGGCCCTTCGATCCTCGCTTCTGCGGCGCCCCCGGCCGCCGACGAAACAGGATGCCTCTCATGGCTGGGAAGCTAAAACCGCCCTAGATCGGTCGTCTACATCAGCTTCGGCAGCATGATCACGCCACCGGAGAACGAGCTCGCGGCGCTGTGCGGAGACCTAGAGTGTTAGGGAGATTTAGAATATTGAACAAAACGGATAATCTGAAAGTCGTGCACTTTCAGATCAAATCAATTTCGGTGGTTCTACCAAAATATTTGATCGGATAAAATTAAGAAGAAAAAGAACTTTCATGTGTTGATATGTAAGAAGAGAAAACAGAACCAAAAGAATCGATCATTTTAAGAAGATGAACAGATGCAACAGCATAACCGAAATTAACTGATTTTTCAAAGGTTTCCGAAATTGCAAATTAGTCCTTTGACTTTTCAGAAATTACATTTTCGGATGAATTTCTTACACAACAAATTTGTTGGAAATAAAAAATTTCCAAGCTGACCCTAAACCCTTACACAGCTCGACTCCAGCCAGGGGCTGCTGCCCCTTGGACCCCGCTACCCGGGGGCGCTACCCCCGGACCCTCGTTCATCTATTAAGGGGCTTCGCCCCTAACATCATTATGAATTCAAATAAGCATGCACTCCGCACCTCCATACTTATATGATGTATCAATATGATAATACTAATCAATCAAGTTAATCCAATTACACTAAAATATCCAACATAGAGACATGCCGATTCCCATTTCAAATTGATGTCATGAGTGAGCTGGACTATTTGATAAGTGTATGGAGAAAAATGCTAAAATTCACTAGCAATCCCATCATAGTTGATTTTTCGGATGCTAAATTTGATACAATATCACCCAAATTAGACTCATGCGAAAATGGAGAAATATGTTAAATTTCATCATTCTACGGTCGGTTTATAAATTTGCGCAAACAAATCAAAATTTGACTAAAATTCATGATTACTCTGACAAATTCTAGTTAATAAGTCTAGGCGTTGACAAATCAACTCTAACGCTATTTTTGCATGATAAGATTTGGTAGTAAGTGGAATCTGATGAAGTGATTGTTTTTTTTTCTTCTTTTGAGTGGGTGAAAAATTGAATTGATTAGTGAGTTGGATGATTGAAGATGAGGTAGTTGAGCTTCATAAATTTGCGAGCAAGTTAGGTAACCATTAATTGACTCAACTAACCACTTGTTTGGAGGGCCTACAAGCTTAAGTCTTGGCAATTTCTTCGAATTAAATTCGCCTAAGTTAGAAAATTATGCTTCTCATTTCTCAAAATTAAATGACTCTACTTTCTGTAAATTAGTGATAAACATTGTATTTAAGTCTTCGCAATTATCAAAGTCTACTTCACATAGTCTTTCAAAACCTTTCCGGTTCTCTCAAAACCAGAAAAAAAGGTCTGAAATGGCTGCATATGGAGCACTTGTTTCTGTGATGAATATTATAGATCAAATTCAAACACATCCAAACCCTCCAATTTCTATCCACCAAAAACAGCTTGAATCTCTCATTGAAGCGGTTACATCCCTGCAACATTTTCTTGAAAGCTATTCTCCCCAAGGTGGCTACACCGAGGATGAGGATATTTGGGAGAGTCGCATAGCTGAAGCAGCTTACGATGCTGAAGATGTGATCGAGTCCTATATTGTCGATCAAATTCGTGCTCGGTCAAACATTGATGTACAACACATAAGCTCACCTGAATTCTATCAAGGTCTTGTTGATTGCCTGAAGCCTTATACATAAATCATTGTTTTGGTTTTCAAGTTGCCACAATTTTCTAATAAAGTCATTTGTATTCAACAGGTCTGCAGAAGGTGATAGAAAGCATGAATTTGATCAAGATTGAGATTGATGAGAACATGGTAGTCCAAGATCAGCCTCACATCATGAAATCTGTTACTCCTGCAGGCTCGTCTAGATCTACTTCCACTGCTAAGAATGTCACCATGATTGGTTTTGATGATGTCTTGGCTCAGATGCTGGACAAGATCACCGGAGGAGGATCCGCTCGCCAAATTCTCCCGATCGTTGGAATGGGTGGGATAGGCAAGACCACTCTTGCTCGGAATATCTATGTAAGTCCACTTGTCCAGGAGTCTTTTGGTGTTTGTGCATGGACTACAATTTCTCAAGAGTATAATGCTAAAGAAATTCTTAGACAAGTTCATGATCAAGTAGGCATGGGGAAGGGGGATGATTTAAGTGAATATGAGTTAGGAGATCATTTTTACAAGTATTTGCTTGGAAGGAAGTATTTTATTGTAATGGATGATATGTGGAACATAGAGGCATGGGATCGAGTTAGGAGATTCTTCCCGGATAATAAAAATGGGAGTAGAATAGTAGTGACTACGAGGCTATCAAACTTGGCATCTCAATTTAACTACTCCAATGGTCTAGACTTGAAATTTTTGGATGAGGATGCTAGTTGGGACCTATTTTGCAAAACTGTGTTTGGGGAAGAAGTTTGCCCTCTTGAGTTGGAGGATGTTGGGAAAAAGATTGTGGAAGGTTGTAAGGGACTTCCATTGTTTGTTGCTGTGATAGGGGGACTCTTATCAAAATCTGAACGAACAAATGAAAAGTGGGGATTTATTGAAAAGAATTTAAGTTCAGTTGTGAATTTGGATGATAATGAGAGTTGCTTGCAAGTATTATACATGAGTTATAATAATTTGCCGGTTCATATGAAACCATGTTTTCTCTTTATGGGAATTTATGGTGAAGATTATAGAATAAAAGTATCTGAGCACGTCCTAGTTTTTGTTGCTAGTGGATATGTAAAACCAATTAATGGGAAGTGTTTGGAAGGGATAGCAGAAGAGTATGTGGAGGAACTTGTTGGTAGAAATATGCTTATAGTTGAAAAATACGATAGCTGTGGGAAAATTAAATCAATGAAAATGCATGATCTGTTGAGGGATCTATGTTTAAGAGAAGCTCAGAAATTGAAGTTTTTATATGTATTCGGAGAGGAGAGCATTCCAGAAGCTGTAAATCCTCAACGCCGTATCGTAAGCAGTTTCAGGGAAGATGAATATACAGCTCCACTCATTCAATCCTTGGAATCTGCAATACTTGTGCGGATGGTTTTTTGGGTATTTCCAAAGAGTTTATCACATAATTTTAGATTGTTGCAGCTAGTTTCTCTTGAGCAAAATTCCGAGGAAGAAGATAGTCGTGATTGTTGTGAAGAAATTCTTCGTGAGCTTGTTAACTTGCGTGTTCTTAGTATGACTGTTGATGAGCATCCTTTACCTTCTTCGGTCTACTTCCTTTGGAATTTACAGATACTAATATTATCTGATATCGGTAAGGATTATGTTTGCGAGATTTGGAAGATGCCTAAACTTAGGCATATGATGACCGATTTGCAAGGGACACTTGATGGTGCATATTGTCTGCCTGATTCTTTCAACGACGAAAATAATATGGTGTTGGAAGACCTACAGACACTTTATGTGGTTAGCAATCTCAAGTTTGGGGATGGGGTGCTTAAAAGGATCCCAAATATCAAAACATTGAAGCTATACTATGATAGAGAGATAGACACCTCAGGAGAAGACTCCTCGGGAGAAGATGCCTCGGGAAAAGACACCTCAGGAGAAGAAGATTATTACCGTCTCTACAATCTTTGTTGCCTCCACAAACTTGAAACTCTTCAGCTTTGTGCTTCTGCACTAGACACTCATATGATAAAACAAGTCAGCTTCCCGCGTTCCCTCAAGAAGTTGACATTAGAAGATACAGAGCTCTCATGGGAAGACATGGAGACAAAAATAGGTTGGTTGCCCCATCTTCAAATTCTCAAGCTGAAAGATAATTCCTTCATTGGGTCTGAGTGGGAAACGTCCGAAGACCAATTCGCAAGTCTCAAGTTCTTGCAGATTGAACGTTGTGGTCTTGAGTGTTGGATCACAGACAGCGCCCACTTTCCACGCCTTGAGCACCTTCATCTTTGTAATCTACCGCGGTTAACAGAGATTCCTTCATGCATCGGAGAAATACTAACACTTCACTCAATTAAGTTGAAACGTTGTAGTGAGTCAGTGGTGGCTTCAGCTCAAACAATAAAGGAGGAGCAAGAGGAACTCGACAATCAAGACCTTCGAATCATTGTTGAATGAAGAATTTTTAAGGTAACACCTCAACCTTGTTTTACTTAATAATTATTGTATTATGCTTTTTTACCTTATTGATAGTCCTCACTTTTAAAATTCTTACAAAATTATATGGTTTCAGGATTATGATAAAATGCATGTGGTATACAAGGCTTATGTCAATTAATTAGCATACTTAACCAACTTGTATAAGTAGTTCCGGAAACAACTACTACTCCGTATTAATTTATTTAGTAAACAGCCGTTTCATAAAAAAAAACATCGAAAATTGGATACATAATTAACTACCTAAAAAGACGCATATTAATTAAGTACCCTGAAATTCATGTTTTAATCATTTTTTGTTCATTTTTCATTACTAACACTTGATCATCATGAAGGAAATCGGTTGCTCTTTTTTTTAAAGATGAAGATGCTTGTAGTAGGAGAAGGTGCTATTCGAAGTTGTGTTTGCAGTACTCTCATTTTGTAATTTATTTGCCATTGTCTTTTATCATTTGAAGATTGAGAATATTATTTCTGCAAGTTAATGTTATTATGTGAGTTTGCCCTTTTCACACTGTTACTTATAATATGTTGAGATTGGGATTTTGTGTTGGTGGTGTTTTAAGCATAAACTTTATAGAAGAATGTACTATTGCAAAATAGTACCGTTTTCGCTTTAATTGCCTTTAGGTTTATTAAATTCTTTTTTATAATTTGGATTTTCATAAACAAAGTATGAACTATAGTTAGCAGCATACATGTACATAGAGATCTCAATAGCCAGCCCAGCTTTTTATTTGACGAAGATGAACTGTTTGATGAGATAGCCTATTGAAATTAATACTCCCTCATTTCCATAAAAGATGTCACACTTGTAGGGCGGTATGAGATTTTAGGAGATTTTGTTTTGTGTGTTAAATAAAGAGAGAAAATATAATTTTTATATTCATGTGAGAGAGAACTTTTTTTAAAAAGGAAAATGTGACATTTTCTGTGGGATAAACTAAAAGGAAAAATGTAATATCTTTTGTGGGACGGAGGGAGTAGTATTTGACTAAGAAAATGAGATCACAAAGCTTCTTATGCATTTTCGTAAGTTGGTATATTTTATTTCAATTTTGATGATAATAAGACATATGTGAAAGTTCTCAAAGCATTAGTTGGTTAAACATATAAAATAAAAATAATTTGTGTTGGTTGTGTTTCAACTTTCAAGCTGAAACTGATTTTATAGTTTATTAAAGGGAAAATGAAGTGTATTACCATTATATTGCAAACTCTCATTTTCACTTTAATTACTTAAATTCGTTTTCGTTATTTCGATTTTATGAATAAAGTAGCGCTTCCTCAATTGTTGTTGGAGATTGACAAATATTCAGAAATATAGATGGGAAAAATCAACCATGGCAGTCTTGCTTTTAAATAACTTTAATCTTTATAAATGGGCAAAATCAACCATGGCAGTCTTGCTTTTAAATAAGTTTAATCTTTAATGTTCTTAAGAATTGAGGTTTTCAAAAACGAAGTTGATCAAATTCGAAATTTACACTCCATAAATGATAAATTCATAAATCTATGAATATTTTTGGGCTAACTAGCCCATATCCAAACCATAGGCTTTTTTCCATGGTCCAATTACATAGATAATGTAGATATATACTACTCCCTCCGTCCTACTTAAGATGACACATTTTCCTTTTTTGGAAACTTTCTCTCTCTAATTAATACATCCAACCACTTTTATCACCCTATTAAAATATTCATCTTTCTTTCTTTCTCTATTTTAATAACCCAACTAGGGACGGATCTAGTTAAATACTAGATAGGGCATAACTACCTTTATATATGTATAACTTTCTATAGAAATTTTTATATTAATCTTCTACTAATTGCCCCTTCTAGAATGTTTAAATTATCTTTATGTATATTTTTGCCCCTCGTGCTAAGAATTTCTGGCTCCGTCCCTGACCCCAACCCACCTTTTCTCTCTCCAATTAAATACATTAAATAATAACTCCTAAAATCCCGTGCCGGCTATGAAATGTGTCATCTTAGCCGGGACGGAGGGAGTACACGACGACGGTTTTTTCCACTTCAATATAAGTAATAAGCAAATTAATGTTTGTTTCACATGCAAATTGTTGATTTTGGGCTAAATCCAGTGTCGTATGGGCTAAATGGACGAGAACAGCAATCCGATTATCCTGTGGGCTTTCACATGCGGCCCACTCAATAAATAGCATATTTGTAAGCTCTTTATCTTTGCCATGGAAAATGATCCCTGAACAAGATAAATGCTGGTGAGAAAACGAATAATTTTCAGTTCTTTGATTATAAAAAATTTGAACTGTTTGATTAAATGGCTAATCGAATCTATTTCACTCTAGAAAATGAGATGAAGATAGAAACTTAAATGCAAAATATCATTTTCGCTTTCATAATTGAGTTAAGTTTATTTTTATTTACTTACATAAATTAGATTTTCATGAGTAAAGTACAAACTTGTTTGTCTTCACGAGTAATTAATGCCCATCGTCATCGATATGCAGTGGCGGATTTAAGTGAGGACATAGGGCTACGAGTGTACCCCAAAAGAAAAAAACTAGTAGTGGTGCAGTGGTAAACATATTACCTTGTTGCCATCTCAGAGACTCAGGTGCGAAACCTGTGGATGACACTTTAATTTCTTATCCTATTCAGTGTCCCTTTTCTCTTTTTTATTTTTGTCTTCTACCAAATTATTTTATTTTTTTCTTTCTATGTTTATTTTATTTTTCTCTTTCTGTGTTATAACATGTGATATTTTTGCTAATTAATTAAATTTTCTATCTTCATCATGCAGTATTGCATGTGAGACATACCAACACTTCGCTCAATTAAGTTGAAACATTGTAGTGATTAAGTTTTGGCTTCAGCTCAAACTGTTGGAAAGAAATCATAGCATTAATGTGATTTATTCTAATTGATCATTCTCTGTAAATAGAATAGGATCTCAATGATTGTATTACCATATGTAATTGAATCCTTTGCATATAAAAGGCTGTAGCCACTGTAATTATAAATCAAGCCATAAGATTACAGAAATTATCCCCCAATTCGTTTCTTCATGGTGTCAGAGCAGGAGAAATTATGGCTAAGAAAACTTTCATCACAGCCTATTTCATATCCAATTCTCGGCCAAGAAACCAAAACCAAACACAAAAACCAGTCCCTTTCCTTATACACAAATATGTCAGACTCAGAGGAGTAGAAAATGACAACCGAATCATCCAGATTAAGAACGATAAGGAATGTTACCGTGGTGTTCAAATTAAACGGGAAGAACTACCCGTTGTGGTCACGACTAATAAAGGTCGCGATAGGGAGTAGAAGGGGATACTCCCATATCACCTACGAACCACCCGAACTAGATAGCAAGGGATACCGCGAGTGGGAGGAGGCCGATCTCGTGGTTTTCTCATGGATCGTCGACAATATCGAAATTGAAATTCTCGCCGATTTTGCCCATCACCAGACGTCCAAAGCGCTATGGGACAACTTACAAATCACCTTCGAGAGCAAGGCGGATCCATACCTCATATATGACCTGGAAGACAAGGTAATCTCAATAAGACAAGGGAATATGGATCTCGAGACTTATTACCGTCGAATCCACGGTTTGCGGGTGCGTGTCGACAGAATCCAAAAATCGCCGGTGACGTGCTGTGATAAAGGGGTCAAGCAGTTCCAGTAACACTCGAGTGAGAAACGTTGATCAAATTCCTCACCGGATTGAATGAGGAGTTCGCTGGGATCCGGCTGACATCCTCAAACTAGAGCCATACCCCTCAGTCGAAGAAGCCTACGGATATGTGATGAGGGAGGCGGCTCGACGGAAAATCATGCCACTGGCGTCCTCTTCACTCATCGGAGACGTCTCTGGTGTAGGAAGTGCCGATGCATCGTCGGGGGAGATAGGTTACTGATTTGGAGCGCAAAGAGACCGACCGATTAACCAGAATGGACCGCGACCGCCACCTGCCGGAGGAGCCACACACCAAACCGGAGTAAAACCTGATAAGAGCAAGCTGTGGTGCTCCCACTGTGGGAAAAATAAACACACAAGGGAGAATTGCTTTCTACGAGTGGGATATCCGGAATGGTGGGATGAGAGGCAGAGGGCACGAGCTTAGGCGAAATTTGGCGCCGCCAACATCGCAGAAATGGGGCAACGGCAGAACGCCGAAATCACACCGGAGAAGGAGGAGCAATCGGTGACGGGAACAAACTGAACAACACCGAAATCAACTCTGGTGGTGGCGGCGACAACAGCGGCAGCGGAGGCGGTGGAATCCGGGTCGAAAATTTTGTGGAGAGAGCTGGAGCAGGGGAGGCGTCAAATTGGGAAGGCGGCGGTTTCAATGGAGGTAACAGGTTTGGTCATTATCCAAACCCTAATAAAGTCTTTAATTTGCAATTAAATCCCCAGTGTCTGCCTAAATTTCATCTGGAACCCCACTTTAAATATAAGCCCCCAGATCCTATAAAATTCGATAAGTCACCCACGAAAATTGGTAATTCCGAATTGGCCCCCAAAAATGATAGAATTGATACCAGGAATCGTTTTGCACCTCTGATGAATTTTTCCGCTGCGTTTAATGTGCAAAATAGAGAGAAAATGAATAGGAAAGGTTGGATTTTTCATTGTGGGGCCACCGATACTATGACTCCTGAAAGAGTTGATTTTATTGACTTTGGTGAAATTACCAAGACTTTTATTCAAACTGCAAATGTGGAACTGATTACAGTGGCAAGGACTAGAACTATAGAGATTTCTCCAAATCTTCGATTGTCAAATTGCTTATTTGTTCCAAGTTTATCTCAGAGATTGATGTCAGTAAGTCATGTCACAAGAGAGTTGAACTGTACACTCCTAATGCACCCGAGTTTTTGCATCTTATAGGATATTCGGACGAGAAAGATCATTGGACGCGACACTTAGAACCAGGACTCTACTACGTGGATGGGGTAGCTCAACATGGCAGAGCGATGCTGGCTCACGGATCCATGAAAGAAGAGGCTTGGCTGTGGCATAGAAGACTAGGACATCCTTCCCCTGGTTATTTTAAGCTTTTGTTTCCCAATTTTGCACTTCTTAAATATTTTTCTTGTGAGACATGTGTTTTGGCCAAGAGACACATACAATCTTTTAAACTTTTAGATACTCGTATGAAATTATGTTTGATCTAGTGCATGCTGATGTTTGGGGTCCTGTACCTATTATTGGGGGGAATGGTTACAAATATTTTGTTATCTTTATTGATGATTGCACTAGAATAACTTGGATTTATTTTTTGAAACACAAATATGAAGTAACCGAAATTTTTTTCCTATTCTTCCATATGATTCGAACTCAGTTCCAAACCACCATAAAAATCCTTCTGTCTGATAATGGGAGGGAATTTGTCAACAACACCATGTTTGAATTTTTTAGGAAAAAAGGTCTTGTTCACCAAACCTCATGTGCTTATACACCAGAATAGAATGGCGTGACTGAACGAAAAAACAAACCATCTTAGAAGTTACCCGTGCCCTTATGATTGAGTCTAAAGTCCCAACTTTCCTTTGGCCTGAAGCTATAGCAACCTCCGTCTACTTTATCAACAGATTGCCCACAAAAAATCCTGAACTAGAAAACTCCCATCGATATTCTCTCCATACAAGCCAACGTACCTAATCTCTTAGCATGACACCAAAAGTTTTTGGGTGTACAGTCTACGTCCACATTCCTAAACACAAGATAACCAAATTCTCCCCTTGTGCAACCAAATGTGTTTTTGTCGGGTATGGGATAAACCAGAAAGGGTACAGATGCTTTGATCCATCCTCTATGAAAATTGTCACCACCTAAATTGCAATTTCTTGGAAACCGAATTCTTTTACCCTCACCACCTTAGCAGTCAGGGGGAGCAAAATCCTAAATATAATTATAGGGACTGTCTAAGTTGGTTTGTGCTACCTCCAAGTCCTTTGATTGAGGATCAAACAGAGTCAGTTGTCACTACCGCCGAGCAAGCCTCCCCACAAGAGCCTCTTCAACCATTGCCTTCCGATCTTTCTCCACCAATATCTGAGGTAAACCCTAAATCTAGAACTGAGGAGATTACTACAGTTGTTACTAACAGTGCAGAGGGTGAGAATAACACTGTGGATAGTGACACTAGAAGATACATTCTTCCATATAGAAGCACTTGAGGCATTTTCCCAAAGAGATATTCTCCCGAGAAGATTAGTGCAAAAAGCAGATATGGAGTGACAAACTTTGTGCTGGGAAAATCTGACTAAGATAGCACGAGCCTTTGAAGCAGCACTATATGAGGAGGAGGAAATTCCACAAAAGGCAGAAGAGGCAATGAAATATAAGCATTGGAGAGATGCTGTGTTCACATAAATGAAAACATTAATGAAGAAGAATACCTGGGTGAAAGGGAAGCTACCAGAAGAAGTCAAAGCCGTTAGGTGTAGATGGGTGTTTACAATCAAATAAAGACCAGATGGTTCGGTTGAAAGACACAAGGCACGACTCGTGGCGAAAGGGTATACTCAGACTTATGGAGATGACTATGCAGAGAACTTTTTTGCAAGTAGCTAAGATCAATACAGTGAGAGTTCTCTTCTCCATCGCGACAAACAGAGATTGGCCCATCCACCAGTTTGATGTGACAAACGCGTTTCTGCACGGTGAGCTGCCAAAGCTGGTATTCATGGTTCCCCCTGGGTTCACTGAGGAGTTTCAGCCTGGGGAAGTATGTCAACTCAAGAAGACATTGTATGGAGTGAAGCAATCTCCGAGGGCCTGGTTTGGTAGATTCACTGAAGTAATGAAGAAGTATAACTACAGACAGAGTAACTCGGATCATACATTGTTCATCAAGAAGAAGAATGGGAAGATTATATGTCTTATCATCTATGTTGACAACATGATCATCACATGGGATGATGAAGAAGAGATCGGCGAACTAAGGAAGAACTTGTTCAAGGAGTTTGAAATGAAGGACCTTGGACTTCTCAAATATTTCTTGGGGATTGAAGTTCCGAGAACGGATCGGGGAATCTTCATCAACCAAAGAAAGTATATTCTCGATCTTCTAGCTGAAGTTGGAATGATAGATTGCAGGCTGGCAGACACCCCAATGATACAAAATCATGGGCTACAGATACTCGAAGGAGCAAAACTCACCGATAGGGGGAGATATCATACACTAGTAGGGAAGTTTATCTATCTCTCTCATACTAGACCAGATATAGTATATGCTATGGGAGTAGTAAGTCAGTTTATGCACTCACCTCAGGAAGACCTTTGGGAAGCTTGACGGACGAGGTTTTTAAGGGTGGCGACTCTTATGTGTGCGTGTCAACTGGCCAGGAGGGTGCCTAGACCTAGGTGTGTCGTTGGGTCTATGCCTAAAACCTCTTGTCAACAAAAATACCTCAACCCACTGCTACTGGCTAGTATAGTGGAGTAAGGGTCGATTCCACAGAGATGGATGTAGGCGAAGTGCAATTGCAAAGACATTTTGGAAGGGTTGGTTTGCTACCACGCTTTTGGTGTTGAGCTTAAACTAGGCATGAAATGTTATGGAACCTATATCTAGAGTAGGAAACTTGAACTTGAAAACGAAAACATAACATATACTTAAACTGACCGGTAGGTGAAAATGAGACATATACCCCTTCTGACCAGTAGGTCAAGGTGGGCTCTAAATGTTGTATGCTAAAAGAAATTAAAATGCGTGTGTAAAATAGGGTGCGGGTGTGCATGTGAAAAGCTACTAGACGAAACTTACTAAAAATGGCTAGACAAAAGGCAAAGGGAATCAAGGACATGCTGGCAAACTACTTGCTGGGTGTGTAGAAAAGCTATAAAAGTGCAGGTACAAAAGCAAAAAAGCAAGAAAATCAAAACAAGTGGTCTCATTCTTTGATTGTGACATTTTCTTCTTCACTACGCTAAACTAACAAGATCACAAACTCCATTGATGAATGCTCAAGCTCAAAAATTCGTAAATGCAATATTTAACTTGAAATCAAGAACGAAAGCAAAAAAACTGAGATTTACGCAGAGTGACAGGACAGAGTGACAGAAACAAACAGAAATGAATTACATGCATTTTTGTGAAACTTAAACCGATTAAAACTTGTAAACACTCGAGGAAAGACTAGATCTAACTAAGCTAGGCAGGAATAACATAAGACATAAGTTAAGACAAATGAAACATGAAATAAATCCAACAAGAACTCCATAGCATAAAACCATAATCAAGATCCAAAATGTAAACTCAAACAAAACAAGATTAAACTACAAACTAAGCTTTGAAATTTAAGAACTAAAACAAGTAGCTAAGAAATTTTAAAAACAAGGAAATAAGAGATTGTTTGGCTCCTCGGAAACTGAAAATGGAAGAACTTCTGGAACTACGGCGGCTGGAATGATTCAGGCATGATGACTCCCCGCTAGCAGGTGGCCGGAATCTTCAAGGCAGGCTGCTGGATCTAGAGAGTGGAACTTAGAGCTAATGGAGCCATTCTCCCCAAAAAATGAGTTGTAAGTGATAAGTTCCCTTATGCTCAGCTCCTATTTCTAGGGTGGCTTGCCCTTTTCTAAGGCTGCCTCTTCCTGCGAAATGATAATTTTACCCCTCTTTAGTAGTTGATTGTTCCAAGCAAGTCCTTCCTTCTCGTGTCCAGTTCCGTAGCATCCATCCTGGCCAGTTTGCACTTTTCTGCTCATACTGACTAGTTTGCACACCTTTGCTTCTTTTTCACTCGAATTTCTCCCAATCCTTTCCTCCTGATTTAGTACCTCAACCTGCACACTTTAGCAACTATTTTGCAGATATTATCCAATAAAACACGTTATACTGACCAGTAACCAAGGCCTAGAATGAGACTCATCAAAGCTGCACTGAGGATCGTTCGATACTTAAAGGGAACTGTCGAGCATGGAGTATTGTTTGAGAAACATGGGCATTTGGAGATTAATGGTTTCACTGATGCAAATTGGGCAGGAAACCCAAATGACAGAAAATCAACTGCCGGGTATTTCACTTTTGTTGGGGGCAATCTTGTCACTTGGAAGAGCAAGAAACAAAAGGTGGTTGCACTCTCAAGTGCTGAAGCAGAATTCTGAAGAATCAGGAGTGGTCTTACTGAGATACTATGGCTAAGAAGGCTCATGACAGAACTCGATCTTGATGTATCCAAGTCGTGTAAACTATTTTGTTACAATAAGGCTGCTATCAGCATCTCTGAGAATCCAGTCCAGCATGACAAAACTAAGCATGTGGAGGTAGATAGACACTTCATCAAGGAGAAAATTGAAGCTAAGATTGTTGGGTTGCCGTTTGTTAAGTCGGAAGTTCAACTGGCAGATATCCTGACTAAAGCAGTGAACTCGAAATCGTTTAGAGAAGTATTGAGAATCCCGTTAGTTAACTTGAGGGGGAGTGTTGGAAAGAAATCATAGCATTAATGTGATTTATTCTAATTGATCATTCTCGTAAATAGAATAGGATCTCCTTGATTGTATTAACATATGTAATTGAATCCTTTGCCTATAAAAGGATGTAGCCACTGTAATTATAAATCAATCAATAAGATTACAGAAATTATCCCTTAATTCGTTTCTTCACAAACAATAAAGGAGGAGCAACAGGAACTCGGCAATGAAGACCTTATAACTATTTTTAAATGAAGAATTTTCAAGGTAACAGCTCAACCATGTTTTTCTTAAACTCTATAGAAGAATGTACTATTGCAAAATATCTTTTTCGCTTTAATTGCCTTAGGTTTATTAATTTCTTTTTTCTAATTTGAATTTTCATAAACAAATTACTATGAACTATAGTTAGCGGCATACATGTACATAGTTTGTGTTTCTCACTTCAGTTAAAGCAAGGAAATTCAGATATAATATATATTCAGTGAGAGGAATTCAATTAATTTTATATTGCACACCAAAATAAAACCGAGAGATCTCAAAGGCCCAGTTTTTTATTTGACGAAGACGAACTGTTTGATGAGATGCCTATTGAAATTAATAGTATTTGACTAAGAAAATGAGATCACGAAGCTTCTTATGCATTTTGTAAGTGGGTATAACTTATTTCTAAAATTGCAAAAGGTATTATTTTATTTTGTGGATATTTATGTACTCTTGGCCCATTAAGATAGTTATCTTTTGATTCTTATTGGGCCGTATATTTCTCTTAGCCCATTAGCTTGTGTCTTTTACCATACTCCTTACGTCCCATTAAAATAGAGATTTTTAAGACGGAATAATTGATAAAATAAAAGAGATATAGAAGGAAAAAGTAATTGGAATATTGTTAGTGAAAAATGAGGTCCTTACAAAAAGTTACTCCCTCCGTTCCATAGTTATGGAGGCGTTTTTTTCCGTCACGGAGATTAAGAAAAATTGTATTAGGTGAGTTAAGTAAAGAGAGAATAAAGTGGAATATGAAAAAGACAGAGAGATGAAGAGAGAGTAAAGTAGGTGTGGAAAAATGCGTTGACTTTTTACTAAAAAAGGAAATGATTCTATTACTACGGAACGTAACAAAATGGCAAAATGACTCTATTACTATGTAACGTAGGGAATACTAAATATAGAAATTGACTATTTTTAAGGGGACAAAGGAACGGGTATGAGGTTACCCGTTTAGCTATACGGGTCGGGATTGGGTAAGTATAATATTGACGTTTTTGGGTACGGGTACCCGCAAAATCGGGTTTGGGTATCCATGCATCGGCGGATCCAGGTGGGGTCGGATGGGGTCGGCCGACCCCACCACCGTCGCCGTAGACTCGCCGGATATTACCCTCCCTAAACTGCCGACCCCTTGTCGCCAACTCTCCTGCCCCAAGTCTCTGGTCGCTGCTGTGAGCTAAATCTCTGCAGAGAAGATGATAGATACAGTTCAATTCTTACCAAGAAATTGGGCTTCCTAAAATGGGCCTACGTCACATACTAATTAAGGTGGCACAAGTTCCGACATATTTTACATTGTAGGAGTAGGCCTACCACAGTACCACTAATTGTTTAACGCCTAATGAGTATTCATATAGTATCATTTAGTTTTTTATCATTAATATAATTGTTTTATTTGTCTTATTCGTATTGAACTAAATTCAAAATGTTATCGAATGTGATTAATTATTAAAGAGAGAATATAAATTCTAAATTTTTTTAGACGATTGATCGTGTTATCTTACTTTTAGTAATCCCTATTGGTTTGTCATATTGATTAAATAGGTCTTACCATAATAGTAACGAAAAGATAACACAATATATGTTCAAAGGAGTGTTTTCAATAATAAAATTTGTGAAGTCAGAGCTGTAAAATAAGATAAAAGATCGACTGATTGAATGACATTTTGATTGTATAAAATTGAGTAGGATAGTGTGCAACTATTTCCAATGAAAAAGTTTGAATCGTCTATATTCGTAAAAATAAACTATACCTCATAACATAAGATTATGATATTTATATTTTATGTATTTTTGCGGAAATATATCTAATATTATATTTATTATCTTTTTTAATTCGACCCCACGATTATTAAATCCTAGATCCGCCATTGTACCCATGGGTGCCCATTTCGACACCCCTAGGAAAGAGTATCTTGTTTCTAGGCCTTTTACTCGCTATGGCTCCGTATTTGAACAAGCATCACATATTCACATGTATGAAAATATTTAAAGTATTAGTTTTATAATAAAATGTGAGTATGAATAAGTTAATGGAATATGGGGTCCACTACCAAAAATGGTAAAAGTGAAGTGTATCAAATTTTCAGGGACGGACCGAAATGGTAATATGTATCAAATTTTCAGGGACAGAGGTAGTATAATAATTAGCCAGCTTATTTAAAACCTTGTTTTCTCTACATGGGAGTACTCGATGAAGATGAAGAGATTTTAATCTCTCGTTTCATCCAATTATTGGCTGCGGAGGGCTTTGTAAAACCAATTATTGGAAAAAGTTTGGAAGAGGCAGCAAAAGAGTACGTAGAAGAACTTGTTGATAGAAATATGGTTATACTTGTAAAACGCATGCGCTCTGGGAATCAAAAAACATTCAAAATACATGACCTATTGAGGGATGTATGTGTGAGAGAAGGTCGAAAATTGAAGTTTTTAAGTGTGTTAGAAAAGCAAAGCATTCCACAATCCATAAATTCTCAACGGCGCCGTACCGTAGGCAGGTTAAAAGAAGATGAATATCCAACTCCACTCCTTCAATCCTTGGAATCTGCATCCCATCTCCGGTCTTTTTTAATGAAATGTCCAAGGAGTTTGTCAAGTAAATTTAGATTGTCAAGGGTACTTATGTTTGCCGAATGTTTTGAAGAAGAAGATAGGTATGGGGAGATTTTTCTTGGACTGGTTAACTTGCGTTTTCTTGTTGTCATTGTTGATAAGCACTTGTTACCCAGGATTCCTTCTTCGTTGTGTTTTTACTGGAATTTACATACAATATATTTATCCAATATTGGTGAAGATTATGTTTTCGAGATCTGGAAGGTGCCTCAACTTAGGCATGTCATAACCGATTATGATGGGACACTTGATGGTGCATATTGTCTTCCCAATACCTTCAGTGATGAAGATGATTTGGTGTTGGGACACCTAAAGACACTATATCATGTGAAGAATCTCAAGTTTGGTGAGGAGGTGGTTAAAAGAATCCCCAATATCAAAAAATTGAAGTTATACTATAAAATCCACACAAGAGAAGTAGACTATTACTGTCTCAACGATCTTTGTTGCCTCCACAAACTTGAATTTCTTTGCCTTTGTTGGTGGCGAGGAGATAAATATGTTTTGAAAGAAGTGAGCTTCCCACATTCCCTCAAGAAGTTGACATTGAGAGATACCTTTCTTGATTGGGAAGTCATGAAGACAAAAATAGGGTGGTTGCCCCATCTTCAAGTTCTCAAGCTGGAATCTTGGTCCTTCAGTGGGTCTGAGTGGGAAACATTGGAGGACCAATTCTTGAATCTCAAGTTCTTACTGGTTGAGGAATGTGATATAGAGGTTTGGATCACAGACACCACCCACTTTCCGCGCCTTGAGCACCTTCATCTTTGCGGTCTACATAGGTTGAGGGAGATTCCTTCGTGCATGGGAGACATACCAACACTTCACTCAATTAGGGTGGATTTTTGCAGTGATTCTGTAGCTGATTCAGTTGAAACAATAAAGGAGGAGCAACAAGAACTCGGCAATCAAGACCTTCAAATCACGATCAGGCACATCAGGAATTATTAGTGAGGTAACAGCTCAACCTTCATTTCCTCAATGATTATTCTATTAGACATTTTTTTACATTAGTGATAATCCTCATTTCAAAATTCTAATATAACTGTGAGTACTAGTAATTTGTTTCGTAAACAGTGTCTCTTCTAAAAACATCACCCAAGTAGCCTTATGTTTATTACTTTTTCTGTAACTTTTTTTATCACGTTGTGATCGATTCTTTTGAGATGAAAGTCGCCCATTAGTATTAAACTAGTATCACACCCGTGCGATGCACGATCCATTTTTCTTCATACTTACTTATTTCATTATGTAAAATAATTTTATGAAATGGAAAACAATATCATATGAAACCTAAAATCATAATGTTTAAAATAAACGTATTATTATAAAAATATAAATGAAACAACATTCGAAATTATAAATAGACTAATATTGATCAGATAATTTAGCAAAAAAGAAAATACGTGCATTTTTTTTAATATCTTGATAAATTAAAACAAAGTATTTATATTTATATTTATTTTAAAAATTAAAATTTAAGGTCATTAAATATAATAAAATTTGCTTATTAATATATATTAAACATATAATTTATTATTCACCATTCCATAAAATTACACAATTTTTGTAAATTAAAATAAATTACTTTACATTTTATTCATATATAGAATTGGAATCAACATGAAAATGGTAATTCCATTTTCATTTCATTATCACTTACTTTGTCATTTCATAGTAATCATTTGTCACACTTTATTTAGAGGTGTCAATGTGCATCTCAAAAGAAAAAGAAATGAAAAAAAAGTAATCAATCTTTTCAATTATATTTATAATTTTTATTTGCACAATAGCGTTATCACAATTGTCACACATTTATTTAGATTTTAATCGCAATTACTTTAATACTTCGTCAATGAATCTGGATCTTATTTCCACTTTAGCATTTTGAGGTAATTTCCGCTTAACTAATTTTGAATTCTTTATTGTTTGCTCTCATAATTTCAACCGCCACCCTATTTTAGGGCGTATCATTATTTTCCCATTTAAATTCTCCGTTTGGCTATTTGACTTGCAACATAATTAATCTTATTAAGCAATTAATAAGATTTCTGTTGCAATATCTTATTAATTATTATTTGAAATATTAAAAATTCAAAATATATTTATGCATGGGACATAGTACTTAAATTGCTCATAATCTCATCAATTCCATAAAATAAGATGAATCTGCATTCCTTAATTGTCAATCAATCAATATTTCATCCATTTAATTAGTCTTATTCAAATAATGAAATCTCAAATTTCAAAACTAAATAGAAGTATAGAACCTCCTCATTTTCGGAATCCTTGCAACATAATTAATCTTATTAAGAAATTAATAAGATTTCTATTACAATATCCTATTAATTATTTTTTGGAATGATAAAAATTCAAAATATATTTATGCATGGGACATAGTACTTAAATTGCTCATAATCTCATCAAATCCATAAATTAAGAATGAATATGCATCCCTTAATTGTCAATCAATCTATATTTCACCCATTTAATTAGTCTTATTTCAAAAAAAATGAAATCTCAAATTTCAAAACAAAATAGAACATCCTCATTCTCGGAATCTCTTCTTTGCCTCAAAGCCCTCTCTCCACCGCTAATCCAACCTGCCGCCCTCTCTCTTTCTCTTTCCCCGCTTCTAGGCAACTCCCTCCACATGACTTCTGGGCTACTTCTCCGCACGGCTTCTATGTTTGTAGTTGTACCACCACCACCGACATTACGTTCTTTAGACAAGTCTTCCCATAGGGAGCTATGCGTAGTTGCCTCATTTTTTTTATCAATTCCTTGTTTCTACATGTTTGAGAATCTTTCTCGTTTCTGCACATTATGGAATGGATGGTAGTGACGGAGTTGAGCCTCATGCGGTTTTGCTGCTCTGTACACCTCTAATGATTTGTTGAGTAAGTTTTTGAGCTTATATTTATAGAGGTTAGTTCATGTAGTAATCATCCGTCATTATGAATTTATAACGGAATTGACACTATTTTTGTCATTATGTTATAATAAAGTCAAAAATAAATTTTGCAACGATAGAAAGAATTCGTTTAAATGCTAGTTTAAATGCTAAATGCTTGCTTTTGGCGTTCGATTTGTATCAGTTGTAATTGCCATATTATTTAGTGTAATTAGTCAGTTTCCATAATTTTTATTTTGTGGCAGTCATATTTTTTTTAATGTAACCAATTTTTATTATTGTATAGCCGTTACATTTTAATGGCTGCCTGAATTAAATAATTTTAATTAGTGTATAACTGTTGAAAAATGTTGATTGGCCATATAATCTTTTAAAATTTTCACGTAAACTTATATAGTACGTGTCATGAGAATGTGTAGAGGTTTGTTGGTAGTTAATATATATAATTATTTATGGAAGATTTATTACATAACTAGAGTATTGTTAGTGAAAAATGGAACCATGGGAAGGAATATCCTTTTCTAAGACATCCACAATCTCATCTTAAAAAAAATGAAAAATAAAAAGACAAGAAAATAATTAGATGATTTGGTTTTGAACCCACAAGCTTTGAATTTAACCAAAGCACATCTACCACTATAGTAAGTTATGATTTTGTATTTAAACTATATAGATTTATATAGAATGAAATAAAATTTTTTGCCCAATTGTTTATATTTATCCAAAAGGGCATATATCTATTTTATTTTGTGGATTTATGAATCTAGGCTCACTAACGTACTTATCTTCTAGAGTCTAGAGACCCTTATAGCGAAAAGAAATGCTTAACCTTTGAGCTTGTGCATTTTATAATCATTTTACGAATCCCCTAATAGATCTAACATATGCGCACAACACAACGAACAAATATTGTGCCCACTGTTCTTTTCTAATAGTCGAAAATCATCATCGGGCTAAAATTATCATAAAGTTATAGCTAATTAAAATTGTTGTGTTTTCCATTCGTTTACAAAAGAAAAAACCAGAACAGACCTTGATTTTATTTTTATTTTTGGGAATAAACATATCAATCGAAATGTAGACTGATAGGCTAGTTTTCGTCACTCGGATTTGATCACTTCTCGCACTTATTAGTTGAATATTTGTATGAGAAGATGCTATTTTGGCAGGAAATTGAGCTTATGATTTGGAGGCATTATAGAAAGGCATTTGTGTTGGGTGATGCAAAAAGGAGGCAAAATGTGCAAGAATTGGAAGAAAAGAGCGGAAGAATGCAAATTGCCTAAGCTGCTTGTACTCTGTAGGGATCAGATCACTCGGGATTCGCTAATTACCGGAACCTCTTTATTGATTGATCTCTGAGATGGCTAATCTCAGAAATTACAAGCCAAATACAACAATAGCTACAAGGTAGCAAGATTACAAATACACTAAGTACAGTGAGTACAAATCAGGAACCCTAGCTACTAGCCAAGCCTTCAACCAGGTTGGACTCCTCAAGCTTGATCCGATTAAGCACCTGCACACTAAGTAGAAGTATTAGTAATCAAACGCAAGATCCTTGCGGATCTAAACTGAAATAGCAACAAAGGTTCAGAAGATTTAGGATGTGGCTCAGGTCGCACACACACGACTTCACAGGGCCAAGGACCTCCTCAATCTTCACCAACAAGTCTCAAGGGAGCACCGCGAAGTAACCAAACCCTAACCCTAGGGATACTCCAACGGCTACAACACAAGAAACCACCTCAGTCACAGGGAACTCATAACAATCCCAAAGCACTTCTCTGCAACACAAGAACCCTCAAGGAAACCTCCAATCTCTCAAGAATCCAACGAGGAAGTTGGACAAACAAGAGATCTGAGAAGGAATGCTCAAACACTCACACACTCAGAAGCTAAACCGATGATTCTCTCTAGAATCGAGAACCAACGAGGAAACAGAAGATCGGAGAAGATGACCGGCGAACGATGCCGAAATCCAAAGAGAGAGAAGAGAGAAGTAGGAGCGGCTCACACAAGAGAGAGAGAAGATGGTATCGAATAATTCAGAATGTGATGAGTCTCAAGACTCATAACAAGCACTAACCTAGATCCAACGGCCAACAGCCAAGATCCGAGTAATCACATGGGCCTATGAATTAAATCAGCCCAGCCGAAATAAATCAAGCCCAATCACAATTAGAGTCCATATACTTCACATACTCATTTCCCAACATCTTAACTCTCTGGTTAAGGTTGTTGGGCTGATCTTTAATAGCTTTGGTGGATTTATTTCTATAATGTTAAAGCTTTAACTCTTAGTTCTTGTGTTCTTGTGTTCTTTAGGTGAAAATACTTGTTTTTAAGCTTTAGCTTCTAATTCTTGCATAGTTAAATATTGTTAGTGTTTTGCTTGTTGATTTGAGTTTGTTTTAAGCTTTCAAAATGCTCTTCAAAGTTTGCTCTTGTTGATTTTAAATTTTAGTGGAGAAAAGTAAAAATGTTTTTTAGTAAATAGTTAGTGGCTTTTCCTTGTCTAGTTGCTTTTATTTTTATTTGTTTTAATGTAGATCTTGTTGGTTTCGTATTTTTAGTTATTTTAACACCATTGTTAAGTTCTCTTTGTGTTCTTGTTCATCTCCATTAAATGGTTATTTTTCAGCTTTTACTTTGTTGTTTCCAAGGCATATTTTGGTAGTTTGCTTGTTAATTTTGTGTTTCTAATCTTAATAGTTCAAATTTGCAGCCATCTACTCTCTTGATCTCCTCAATAATTTCATGCCTTTTAGTGTAGGAGTAGAAGATAAATAAGCTTTTAGGAATTAAGTTAGAGATCCATCAGTTAGAAACTTTTATCCACTAGTTATAACAATTGGATAATAGGCATTAAGGGACACAAAGTACCATCACCTTTCACCTTTTAGATCTCCTATCTAATATGCCTATTAGAATGTATAACTCTCTTTCCTCCTTTTCATTTTCAACTTTTAATCACACTAGTTTAGGAATTTTAGATCCCACCTTTTAGATGTCACTTTCTTAGTTTCTAGCTTTCTTTACAGTTAACACTTAGAAGTTTATTTTCCTTGGCCTTCTAACTTAGTCTCTTTTGATTCTGAACTTAGGAATATTCATGTAAGTTGGTGCTTTGTCTTTATTATCGACAAGTTCTTATATTCGCCAAGTGGAAAAATTTCTCACTTATTTCCTTGCCAAATTGCCCAGTCTACGCTCCAGTTTAATTGTTTTCTTCTTATCGTAGTACTCCCTCCGTCCTGCTTTAGGAGTCCCGGTTGATCAATTTTGGGTGTCCCGCTTTAGGAGTCCCGGTTGAGATAAATTAATAAAAAATGCCTACAAAGTGTTAAAAGTGGATCCCAACATCCACTACAACTAATAAAAAAGTGTTAAAAGTGGGTCCCAACATCCACTAAAATATTTATTTATTGGACACTCAACTAAAAGTAGGTCCCAACATCCACTAAAACATTTATTTATTACACACTAAACACTTTTTTCTTAAAACATGTGCCCGACTCAACCGGGACTCCTAAAGCGGGACGGAGGGAGTATTTTATTTGCTCCTTAAGTTCCCACGTTTAAGTCTTATTTATATTTTGTAGTTCAGTACCCCCAATTTAGAGTGTGGCGGCATCGCCAAAACCTTTCTTAAGTGTGGAAATACATAACTGATGCTACCATTCTTCGTGGGTTCGACACCCTAACTTACCATATGCTAATTAATAGTAGTATTTTGGAATGTTGGAACTTATAAATATTGTTGAATAGTAAGAGCATCCACAATGGCTTTAGGCCAGCCATAGGCTAGCCACTCTCTCTCTGCCACGTCATCAGCACTAAATTCCACCTGCCACATCATCATTTTAAGCAAATAGGCTAGCCTAAGGCTAGCCACAGGCTAGCCGCAATAAAAATAATTCAAAAACAATTACATTCACGATAAATTACGGAATTAAATTTACGAGACATATTAATTTACGAAATTAAATATACCAGCAACTGGACAAGCAATAGGCTAGCCACATCATCATCACTATTAAAAAAAACAACTAAATTTACGACAAATATACGGAAAAATTCATTAATTTCATTTTTTAAAAAAAGTACATTAATTAAAAAAATTTACATAATTAAAAAAAAAACGAGCATCCACACACGAGCCCCCGCCACACTCTACTCCTCACTAATATTTTAAAAAAATACATTAAAAAATGCAATAAAAATGTAATAATTTTATATAAATTAAAAAAAAGTACATCCTAAAAAAATTACATAATTAAAAAAAATTCATAAAAAAATACATTAAAAATGCAATAAAAAATGCATAAACAATACATAAATAAATGCAATAAATAAAAAAAATACATTAAAAAAAAAATGCAACCGACTAGCCGAAATTGAGCCTACTATGGCGGCTAGCGGGATCGGCCAGCGGTCGGCTAGCACCCGCAAATCGGCTAGAGCTCGCCGATCGGCTAGCCTAAATTGCCGCAATAGAGGCTAGCAAATCGGCCAGCGGTCGGCTAGCGCCCGCAATCGGCTAGCATATCCGCTAGCCTCCCTTGTGGATGCTCTAAGGGACACGCACCCACGACACACGTGCAAAACTCCCCATCCTTTCATAGACCTTGATATTATATTCTTGGAGTCCATGATATGGGCCAATCGAGATAGGCAAAATAAACTAAATTTTGATCTATATATATCTAACAAGTTTTCATCGATTAACATCTGAAGGAGAGATAAATAACTATTCAAGAACCGATAGACTTATCAAGTGGATCGGTTGGCTAAGCCCAGTTCGACTAGGGTTCGTCGGCCCAATATCGAAACAAAGCGGGCTTAAACTGGACTCATCGATTGAAAAAAGCTTCTATTAGACGATTTCCTAATTAACTCAACCCAGGCCCAATAGAAACTCAGCTAGCCCAGGCCCAAGATCCACTGTCTACGATCAACCTATATCTGAATTAATTTTAATTATTTCTATCCTAACTATTTCTATCTATTTATATTTTTCCAAATTCCTTATTCTTCCAATTCATTTTTCTCAAACATAATTATAATAATTTTTTGAAAAAAACATCATAATTATATAATATGATGCTAATCTAAAATCATAAATCAATTATATATATTAACCATAAATGAAAATGGAAGATCTTTTGAATATTTTGCATAAAATTATTAATATACTCCTACTCAGCCAGATCCACTTGGAAGTGAAACGAGGGGTTCACCTACCAAATATAGTAAAAGTGAAATAAGACATTCATTGGCGGACGAACGAAAAAGGAAAAATCGGAATTTAATTACGAACGGAGGGAGTATTAATTAAAAAGGAGGGAGTATTAATTAAAAACGACATTTTGTAAATATGAATTTTTTGTACTAGTCCAATTTAAATGTTAAAATCATGATTTTTATGACTGGACTTTAAGGTTGGGGAACTGACAAAAATTCATGATTTTTTAAAAAATTTGCCCCTTGTGAAATGATCAAAATGAAATGGAAAAAACATCATTTTAGGTGCTAACTCCTATAACGACTTCTTTTCTTAATTACATAAAGGGTCAAGTCAACCCTAATAGCATGTCAATTTTTGAAAGATTCAAGTGTAGCTAGCTAGTAGCTTGTCGAGATAGGTTTAATTTGCATCAGACAATATTCAATCTCACTTTGCTATTGTTTTATATTTGAATTCGAAAGTCTACGCGTACTTCTCCAAATTCGGCCACAATCTTAATGATTTTTTCAGCAATTTGTCCTTAATTTCATAACATATTTTAGTAGTATTTTATTTTCACACATATTTGTATTAGAGTGTGTGAAAGTTCTCAAAAGCATTAGTTGGTTTTACATATAAAAAAATATTTTATATGCGACATGTTTCGTATGATAATAATTTCAATTGCCCATAGTATGAAACGGGCATCAATTGGTTGGGCTTACATACGAGGCCCAATTATTTATTTAATTTGCTTATGAAAATAGTTTCTATGACAAATCCTTGTAGGATTTCTATTACAAATTGTAACTTGTAACATTTCTATTAGGGATGTCAATTGGGCTAATCCACTCGGGTTCGGGTCAACTCACTCGGGTTATCGGGCTATTTGCGTGCGGGTTATTCGGATTGTGAATTTTTCGGGCTATAAATTTTCGGCCCTAGCCCTAAATCTTCGGGTTTCGAGCTAACCCACGGGCTATTCGGGCCAAAAGTGATCTTATGTGCACTTTATATCCAATCCAATATTCTAACTTTAAAAAAATATAGATTGTTGCAAATAGTAAAGTATTATCAAAGTGATACAGAGAAATAAAATAATAACAATTGAAGATTGAAACAAAATACATAAACATATCGCTAATTAGTAGAACACGTGAATCTGACTATAATTAAATGGAAATCATGCATTTAAAAGGAGTTGAATGACATTCTTAATTATATACCCCAAAAAAAATTCTAATAATTAAAAAAGAGAGTATAGATAGTAGTATGTCAAAAATAAATTCTATGAAGTTGAATGACATTCTTCTACATCAATAACTTTTGAAGCTTCAACCGGATCATTCTCTTCGAGAGGATAATGCGGCATTTAATATGAGTAAATATTAATAATATCTATATTCCATATAACCTAACTTTCAATTTGAGAGAGAATACATAATTAGCATATATACTTCATATCAATGTTGTTTTTAATATCGTAATTACCATATATACTTCATATCAACGCTGCTTTTAATATTGTAATTACCATATATACTTCATATAAGTATATAACCCAAAATTTTAAGTATATTTTTATTTTAAATGCACAACCTATGGGCTAACCCGCAACCCATCCGGGCCAGCCCGTATAACCCGCTGACCCGAACGGGTCAGCCCGTGTAGCCCTATTTTGTATCTGTGTTGCGATTTTACGGCCCTAACCCTATGATTTTATCGGATTATTCGGGTTGACCCGCGGGTTTCGGGCTAGATTGACATCCCTAATTTCTATGACAAATACTAGAGTGATATGTCTATGACCCAATTATTTATTTATTTTACCTATCAAAATAGTTTATTGTGTTGCGTTCTAAGATACAAAATCCATAATTTGAGCTTACATCGTTTTGTGATTAACAAATTACCACACAAAAAGTGTAAATGAATTGTTTGATCAAATGCAAAATTGAATCTATTTCACCCGAGAAAATGAGATGAAAACGGAAACTTAACAGTCATACTTGACAGACAAAAAGCAAATTCAAAAGGGTAAAATATTCAATTATTGGTTTTATGATTTCATGCCACTTCATCAGACAAACAAATATTGGGTTGAAAGGCATGGCTATTTATTTTTTTATTATTTTGAAAATGCAAAAAATTATTTATTTTTATTCAATTTAATGGCATTATGGAAATATTATTTGTAAGTGTGGTTTTATGTACTTTTTTTATATTATTTAAAATTGTTTATGTTGTCTAGAATATTTTGTAATACCATACACCTTAGTTATTTTATTTATGTTTTAAATTAAAATTATTGATGGCATAAAAAGTGAATCAAGAGATCAATTTCTTTTCAGAAAGTAGTCGAATTTGTGGCCCATAACAGATAGTGGGAAAGATATAATCATCCAATTGCTACGCTATTCATGATAAACTTGTTTTACAAAGATAATCTTCTTGAGTGAAATGGCTGCCTATGGAGCTCTAATTTCTGTAATGAATATCATAGATCAACTTCAAACTCATCCAAACCCTCCAATTTCCATCCACCAAAAACAGCTTGAATCTCTCATTCAAGCCGTTACATCCCTGCAACATTTTCTTGAAAGCTATTCTCCCCACGGTGGCTACACCGAGCATGAAGACTATTGGGAGAGTCGCATTGCTGAAGCAGCTTATGATGCTGAAGATGTGATCGAGACGTACATTGTTGATCAAGTTCGTTATCGGTCAGAAATTGATATACAATACTTTAGCTCACGTCAATTCTATCAAGGTCTTGTTGATTACATAAAATCATTATTTTGGTTTTCAAGTTGCCAGAATTTTCTAATCAACTCATTTGTTTTGAACAGCTCTGGAGAAGGTGATAGAAAACATGAATTTGATCATGATTGAGATTGGTGAGAAAGTGGTAGTCCAAGATCAGCTTCACATCATGAAATCTGTTACTCCTGCAGACTCGTCTAGATCTACTTCCACTGCTAAGAATGTAACCATGATTGGTTTTGATGATGTCTTGGATCAGATGCTGGACAAGATCACCGGAGGAGGATCCACTCGCCAAATTCTCCCGATCGTTGGAATGGGTGGGATAGGCAAGACCACTCTTGCTCGGAACATCTTTGTAAGTCCAGCTGTTCAGGAATATTTTGATGTTTGTGCTTGGTCAACAATTTCTCAAGGGTATGATGCCCAAGAAATTCTTAGACAAATTCTTGATCAAGTAGACAAGGGGAAAGGGGGTGATTTAAGTGTAGATGAGTTAGGAGATCATTTGTACAAATATTTGTTTGGAAGGAAGTATTTTATTGTAATGGATGATATGTGGACCATTGAGGCATGGGGTGGAGTTCGGAGATTCTTTCCGGATAGTAAAAATGGGAGTAGAATAGTAGTGACTACGAGGCTATCAAACTTGGCATCTCAATTTAACTACTCCAATGGTCTAGATTTGAAATTTTTGGATGAGGATGCTTGTTGGGACCTATTTTGCAAAACTGTGTTCGAGGAAGAAGCTTGCCCTCTAGAGTTGGAGGACGTTGGGAAAAAGATTGTGAAAGGTTGTAAGGGACTTCCATTGTCTGTTGCTGTGATAGGGGGACTCTTATCAAAGTCTGAACGAGCAAAAGAAAGTTGGGGATTGTTTGAAAAAAATATAAGTTCAATTGTGAATTTGGATGATAACGAGAGTTGCTTACAAGTATTATACATGAGTTATAATAGCTTGCCGGTTCATTTAAAACCATGTTTTCTGTATTTGGGAATATATGAAGAAGATATTGTGATTCCAATCACTATTATCATCCAATTATTGGTTGCGGAGGGATTAGTAAAACCAATTAATGGAAAAGGTTTGTAAGAGGCAGCAGAAGAGTATGTGGAAGAACTTGTTGATAGAAATATGGTTATAGTTGAAAAACGCATGCATTGTGGGAAACTAAAGTCGTTGAAAATGCATGACCTGTTGAGGGATGTATGTGTGAGAGAAGGTCGAAAGTTGAAGTTTTTAAGTGTGTTGGAAAAGCAGAGGATTGCAGAATCCATAAATTCTCAACGCCGTATCGTAAGCAGGTTGAATGAAGATGAATATCCAACGGCGCTCCTTCAACCCTTGGAATCTGCATGCCTTCGGACTTTTCTAAACATATATCCAGGGAGTTTGCCATGTACTTTTAGATTGTCAAGGGTACTAATGTTTGCCAAATATTTTGTGGAAGAAGATAGGTATGAGGAGATTTTTCGTGGGCTGGTTAACTTGCGTCTTCTTGTTGTCGCTGTTAATAAGCGTGTGTTTTCCAGAGTTCCTTCTTCTGTGTGTTTTCTCTGGAATTTACAGACAATAATTTTAAAGACGCAAATTTCCTTCGGCGATCGTGATTGTGTTTTTGAGATCTGGAAGGTGCCTCGACTTAGGCATGTCATAACCAATTATGCAGGGATACTTGATGGTGCATATTGTTTCCCCAATTCTCTCAGTGATGAAGATGATATGGTGGTGTTGGAAAACCTACAGACACTTTATTATGTGGAGAAGCTTAGGTTTGGTGAGGGGGTGGTTAAAAAAATCTCCAATATCAAAAAATTGAAGTTATACTATAACATCACAGCGGAAGAAGACTATTACGGTCTCAACAATCTTTGTTGCCTCCACAAACTTGAAGATTTTTGGATTTCTTGGTCTCCGGAAAAAATGCTTTGTTTGAAAGAAGTGAGCTTCCCATATTCCCTCAAGAAGTTGACATTAGGATATACCAAACTTCCTTGGGAAGACATGAAGACAAAAATAGGTGTTTTGCCCCATCTTCAAGTTCTCAAGCTGAAAAACGATTCATTTATCGGGTCTGAGTGGGAAACAACCGAAGACCAATTCTTGAATCTAAAGTTCTTGCTGATTGAGGAATGTGATGTAGAGTGGTGGTTCACAGAAAGCACCCACTTTCCACGCCTTGAGCACCTTCATCTTAGCTGGATTGAGCATTTGAGGGAGATTCCTTCATGCATCGGAGACATACCAACACTTCACTCAATTACGCTCGAAGATTGTAGTCATTCTGTGGTGGATTCAACTGAAATAATAAAGGAGGAGCAACAGGATCTCGGCAATCAAGGCCTTCAAATCATTGTTCGATGGAAGTATAAGAAAGGTACTAACAGCTCCACCTTCTTTTCTTCAATGATTATTTTAAACCATTTTTTTTCAGCTTCAAAAATTCTAATAGGAAGAAAAGACTTCTCCTCCTAAGGAGAAGGATAAGGAGAAGGAGAAGAAGAAGAAGATGCCTTCGCAGGAGAAGAAGACTCCTCAGAAGAAGATGCTTCAGGAGAATGAGAAGAAGATTACTACCTGGTAATACTTTATCATACTATTTGAATCAATTTTTCTTCGTTTTTCATTTGAAATTATAACAACACTGGCCCATTAACTATAGAAGCATATTGTTTGTTCAACTTATTTAGATGAATTTTAAATAACTACCAAGGTATCTTTGCAGAAATTGCTCCACAGATCATGCCTGCTTATACAAGGAGAAGATGCTTAAGTCTACAATATGGAGAATATGATCCACGTTGTGTTTGTTTGCTATGTTTTTGTAACTTACTGTGGTCTTTAATTACCATCCAAGACTCCAACTATTTTATTCATTTCTAGATTTGTAGTTAACGTGCAGCAGAAAAAGTTTAGAGTGTCATTAGTAGGTTGGCTGATTATGACACTACTCATTAATTCTCTAGCATGTGTTTTCATTTCCTAGAAAAGAAGTCTCGTATTCCATCTTTAATTAGTAGAGATGGAGAGTCTTTTGTAAGTTGAACCATTTTCAAATCTATCTAAGAATCAATTTTTCTCCCTGCAAACTCACCTCCGTAACAGCTCCAAAAACAAAAACTATACAACCATTATCTCAATCAAAAAAACAAAGAGAAATTCTAGTGCCAACGATCCAACAGTTGTGGCATCAGAGCCTAGTTGAAATACTAGGATTTCTCCAACAAAAAAAAAGCCTCAAGAAGGTGAAAGGAAGAGCAATAGTTGCTGTCATGTTTCAGCAGAGTATCTCATACAAAATGGAGAACTCACAACATGTTTCTCTACCAATCTTTGCCGGAGAGAACTTTGAGTTTTGGTGCAAGAAGATGAAGACACTACTTGCCTCATTGGACTTGTGGGAGCTCGTCGATGAAGGCTACGACGAAGCAAACGAGAATCCTACAACGGCTCAAATAAAGGAGTTAAAGAAGACGAAGCAAAGAGATGCTGCAGCTTTGTCAAAGATCCAACTAGCCGTCGCCGATTCGATTTTCCCTCGAATCATGGGAGCTGAAAAATCAAAGGAGGCATGGGAGATTCTTCAAAAAGAATTTGGAGGAGATGAAAAGGTTAGAGCCATTAAACTCCAAACTCTACGAAGAGATTTTGAGAATACAAAAATGAAAGACAATGAAACCTTAAATCAGTTTCATTCAAGTTTTATTGAGCTCACAAATCAAATGAGAGTGTATGGTGAAGAGCTTTCAGATCAGAAAATGATAGAAAAGATTTTGATATGTCTTCCAAAAAGGTTTAATGCTATAGTTGCTGTTATTGAGCAAACTAAAGACATTTCTCAAATGAGCATTCATGAGTTGATGGGTTCTTTGAAATCATATGAAGAAAGGCTGTTAAGGCAATCGGAAAAGCCGATTGAGAGTGCATTTCAATCAAAACTACATTTGAATGCTAAAAGTGTTGGTGAATCTTCGTTTAGTGGTGGCCAACAAAATCGTAGTGGAACCTATGGTCGTGGAAGAGGTCAAGAGAAAACCAAACATGGTGGTAGAGGTTTTCACAAAGCTGAAAATGGGAAGAAGTGTACTCAATGTGGAAACAGTAACCATGAGTACAAGGATTGTTGGTTCAAGGACAAGCCGAAATGCCACAAATGTAGTCGGTTTGGTCATCTTCAAAAGGATTGCTACGCCAACAATCAACCACAACAACAGCAGCATGCAAACTTTTTGGAAGAAAAGCAGAGTGAAGAATATATGTTTTATGCTTCACAAAGCAAAAAACAAAAAGATGAAGATGTGTGGTACATTGACAGTGGCTATAGTAACCACATGACAGGTGATGAGTCCATCTTTGTGAGCATTGATACATCTGTAAATTATCAAGTTAAGATGGGAAATGGTGCTCTTGTCAAAGCCCAGGGAAAAGGGACGATAAGTGTTGACACGAAGAAAGGGATGAAGCGCATAAGTGATGTGCTACTTGTACCAGATTTGAGGCAGAATTTGTTGAGTGTTGGACAACTTATTGAACATGGATACACTGTCCATTTCGAAGGAAATTCATGTGTCATACTAGATAAAGAGGGGGCGAAGCAAATTGTGGCAAAAATTCAAATGGAGAAGAGTTGCAGCTTTCCTCTCACATTCAAGTATGCTGAAAATGTGGCAATGAAAGCTCAAGTAATGGATGAATCATGGTTATGGCATTTGAGACTTGGCAACTTGAACTTCAATAGTCTCAAGCTACTACATAACAAAAATATGGTCCATGGCCTGCCAAAAATTGGAGAAACACAGCAACATGTCTGTGAAGGATGCTGATAGGAATTAACGTGAGGTTAATTCTTATGGAAGAGAAAATATTGAAAAAGAGGAAAACAACGTGACTTTGTAGAGATTTGGAGAGATTGGCGGTTTCTCCAAGAGGGAGAACCGATGGAGAGAACGAGATTAATATTTTAATTCTTCATTCTGCTTGATAATAATAAAAGACTCCACACATATTTATAATATGTGTGGTACAAAAAGATCTCCTATAAACTATGAAAAGCAAATCAAATCTTAACCACTATGGAAAGTAAATAAAATCATAATAACTAAATAATACTAAAATATAAATAAACTAAATAAATATACGGAGAGAATATTAGCTCCCTTTCGGAATAAAATAAAATATCAGGTCCCTATCAACTCTCCAGCCGTTGAAAACCACCTTGCCCTCAAGGTGGAAGTTAGAAAAATAATCTTCCATCTCGTTGTCTTTGTTTAGATCTTCAAAGAAAATTGTATCGCTTGTGACCTCAACGAATGATGGAGAAACCGTCTTCGGGCATGAGATCTCTTCAGCGATTTCAGTGACATAACCAATGATGACAACATTGATTTTTGGGCTATGAGATTGTGGAGGACATTTGGTTTCCACCAAAGCCATTGCCTCATCCAACTTTTGAGGCGATTCGTCGTCATCTTTTTCCGTCTCATCGATGACGGGTTCAGGCTTGACATTTGTTGTTGACACATCGTCATTTTTTGCAATAGTCTCAACAATAGAATCAGATGTTGCCTCCTTTTTAGCCATGGCCTCCTTTTTTGCTAAATATGCACTAAATATGCAACTGCCTTCGAAATTTTGTTGAGAAGTTTATTCGTCTCCGCGAAGTAAATTGCATCCTCATCAAAGTTATGATAAACAACATCCAGAAATTCTTGCCAGGAGCAATTAGGATACGAGTGTCGATACTCGTGGAGCCATACAGATGCTGGATGGTCAAAAAATAACCTCACAAAAAACAAACGATCAGTATCAGAAAACAAATGATAGTCAAAATACTCCTGAACATCCAAAATCCATCTCATGGGGTTAACACCAGAAAACCGAGGAGGAGAGTATGGTGGAGAGTTTGACAACAAGACGGACATGGTGGTAGAAAGCAATAGGAGGATGAGAACCTAATGAAAGCACCAATTTGATAGGAATTAACGGGAGGTTAATTCTTATGGAAGAAAATATTGAAAAAGAGGAAAACAACGTGACTTTGTAGAGATTTGGAGAGATTGGCGGTTTCTCCAAGAGGGAGAACCGATGGAGAGAATGAGATTAATATTTTAATTCTTCATTCTGCTTGATAATAATAATAAAAGACTTCACACATATTTATAATATGTGTGGTATAAAAAGATCTCCTATAAACTATGGAAAGCAAATCAAATCTTAACCACTATGGAAAGTAAATAAAATCATAATAACTAAATAATACTAAAACATAAATAAACTAAATAAATATACGGAGAGAATATTAGCTCCCTTTTGGAATAAAATAAAATATCAAGTCCCTATCAGATGCGCACTTGGAAATCATCACCGACTACCGTTTCCAAAAGGAGTTGCTTGGAGAGCAAAGGAAACTCTAGAGCTTGTACACACCGATGTGTGCGGACCAATGTCGATAAATTCTAATGGTGGAAATAGGTACTTCATTCTCTTCATTGATGATTTTACTCGTATGACGTGGGTTTACATCTTGAAGTAAAAATCTGAAGTGTTTGAAGTCTTTCGGAAATTCAAGCTCTTTGTGGAGAATCAAAGTGGTCGTACCATCAAAGTGCAAAGAAGTGACAATGGAAAGGAGTACACTACAAATAAATTCACCAAGTATTGTGAAGAAGAAGGCATTGGAAGACAACTAAGTGTTGGATACACACCACAACAAAATGGTGTATCCGAACGCAAGAATAGGACGGTGATGGAGTGGCAAAATCAATGATACATGCCAAAGGATTGCTTAAAAGTTTTTGGACAGATGTCGTTCATACAGCAGTATACTTGCTGAATCGATGTCCAACAAAAGTTGTGATGGATAGAACTCCAATTGAAGCATGGAGTGAAAAAAAGCCATCAGTGAAGCATTTGAGAGTTTTTGGGTCAGTTTGCTATGCCCAAATTCCAAAAGAAAAAAGGCAAAAGCTTGATGAAACAAGTGTGAAATGTATACTTGTTGGCTATAGCAACATGTCCAAAGGCTATAGACTTTACAACTTGAAGACAAGAAGTGTTATCACAAGTCGAGATGTGATATTTGACGAAAATGCAAGTTGGAATTGGGAAGTAAATGAAGTGTAGAAGAATGGATCAATCATTGATGAAACAAAGCTAGTTTCAACCGTTGAAGATTAGGGAGATGGTGATGAAGGTACTGATTTTTCATCCCCAAATGATTCAAGCTCTAACTCGGATCCAAATTCGTCCACATCATCATCAAGTCCTGCTCCTACAATGAAAAGCTTGCAAGATGTCTATGAGAGATGCAATGTTTGCCTCATAGAACCTGAAAATTTTGATGAAGCATGCAAGAAGAAATTGATGTGATCGAAAAGAACAAGACATGAGAGTTGGTCGAACGCCCACGAGAAAAAGAAATCATTGGAGTGAAATGGGTCTACAAAGTTAAAGTAAATGAAGATGGATCATTTCAAAAAATAAGGCAAGACTTGTAGCAAAAGGCTACACACAACAGCCCGGAATCGACTACGACGAACATTTTCGCCGGTTTCACGTTTGGATACAATCCGGATGCTCATTGCTCTTGCAGCTCAAAAGGGGTGGTTGTTATACCAACTTGACATCAATTAATGGGAAAAGTTTGGAAGAGGTAGCAGAAAAGTACATAGAAGAACTTGTTGATAGAAATCTCCTTATAGTTGAAAAGCGGAAGCATTGTGGGAAACTAAAATCATTGAAAATGCATAACTTGTTGAGGGATGTGTGTTCGAGAGAAGCT
Organism: Salvia hispanica; assembly: GCF_023119035.1. NCBI lineage: Eukaryota > Viridiplantae > Streptophyta > Magnoliopsida > Lamiales > Lamiaceae > Salvia > Salvia hispanica. The sequence goes on from NC_062966.1 coordinate 23,622,840, forward strand.
CGAAAATTGAAGTTTCTACATGTGCCGCAACAGAAACAGAAGAGCATTCCAGAGGGAATGTTTCCGTATCGCCGTATGTTAAGTTGGTCATGGAAGGAATATGAATCTCAACTTATTCAATCTATGTCATGGAGGGAACGTCATTCTCAACTTATTCAATCTGCAGCACTTGTTCGTTCTTGCTTTGGGATAACTCCAACGATATATCAGATAACTTTAGATTGTTGAGGGTATCTATGTTTAACGTACAGCTGTTATACATAGACCATCGGAGTAATAGTAATTTTCTGAAGAATTATCTTAAGCAAATTAACTTGCGTCTTCTTTCTCTCAATGTTGATGTTCCTATGTTGAAATTTTTACCTTCTTCCTTCTCTTTTGCATGGAATTTTCAGATACTGATTTTTAATACTATGGTATTTGAGAATTATGATTTCGATTTATGGAAGATGCCACAACTTAGGCACATTAGAATCATCAACTTTGGGAAAAAGGATGGTGCATTTCATGTCCCGGATCCTCCCAGCGACGAAGAGGATATGGTGATGGAAAACCTACAGTCACTTGGTAGAGTGTTCAATCTCAAGTTTGGTGGGGGGGTGCTTAAAAGAATCCCCAATATCAAAACATTGAAGTTGTGCTATAAATGCATCGAAGGAAAAGAAAAAGAAGATGATGATTACCAACTCCACGAGATTGGTTGCCTCCACAAGCTCGAATCCCTTGGCCATAGGTCTTCTAGAGAATACAGCCACTGCATGCGAGAAGTGAGCTTTCCTTGTTCCCTCCAGAAGTTGGCACTGCAACTTACCTTTTTAGATTGGAACGACACGATGGAAAAAATAGGTTCGTTGCCCCTTCTTCAAGTTCTCAAGCTGAAAAACAAGTCTTTTATTGGGTCCGAGTGGAAAACATTGGAAGACCAATTCTTGAATCTCAAGTTCTTGCTGATTCATGATTGTGATCTAGAGTTTTGGATCACAGACGAAACCCACTTTCCTCGGCTTGAACACCTTCATCTTGGCTGTATACGAAGATTGAAGGAGATTCCTGTATGCATAGGAGACATACCAAGTTGCTACGTTGTAGTGATTCTGTGGTGGAATCAGCTCGGAAAATAAAGGAGGAGCAACAGGAACTCGCAATGAAGACCTTCAAATTGTGATCACGACCAAATATTTATGGGTAATATATAGTTCCAACTTCTTTTCCTTGATGCATGATTATTTAACTTTTTACCAAATATTCATAATGAATGTGTCTTGCTACATAAATGAAGGACGATATAAACTGATACGGGCATACCATCATCAGCCACCCATTCTCCAACCGTGCCAGCCCAGATGCAACATCAAGGCGCCGGAACGCTTCTAGGATTATGTTTAACTCGCTCTTTTGTTTCAGTGCTAAGAATGCCACCATGATTGGTTTTAATGAAGTCTTGGATCAAATGCTGGACAAGATCACTAGAGGAGGACCCACTCGCCAAATTATCCCGATCGTTAGAATGGGTGGGATAGGCAAGACCACTCTTGCTCGGAATATCTTTGTAAGTCCACTTGTCCAGGAATCTTTTGTTGTTTGTGCGTGGTATGTAATTTCACAATAGTATAATGCACAACAAATTTCTTAGACAAGTTCTTGATCAAGTACACAAACCTTTTGTTAATTAATTACATGTTTATTACATTTTTCTATAATCCTAATCCTTTATGATAATAAATTTCCTTCCTTATTCATTTGAAATCATAACAACACCGACCCCATTGTAGAAGCATATTGGTTGCTCAACTTGGCTACCCAATTTTTAAATAACTACCAACATATCTTTGCAGAAATTGATCATGTCTAATGCAAGTCTACGAAATGGAGATGATCCAAGTTGTGTTTGTTTGCTTTCTTTTTTTTTAAACTTAATTACTAGTGTCTTTACCATCCAAGGGTCCAAGTATTGTTGAGAACATTTCTGCAACTAAGTATATGATTTTGTGACTTTGTCCTTTGAGATTGAGAATTTGTTTTTTCAAGCTGAAACTTCTTAAATCTTATAGAAGAATTAATGTGTTTATTTATCATATTATAATTGGGTTGAAATAATTTCAAGTTTCGTATCCAGAAAAAGAGATGAATTGGGTTAAAATAAATTCACTAGCCCATTATAGATTGGGTTGGGCTTCCATATATATAGGAGACCCAATTTGTAAGTATTCTGCTACTTGCATCAGCATGCCATGATATTTGAGAGAGAGAATTATTTATATTTGAGAGAAAGAATTGAAGAATTGTATCGGTAATGGTTTCTGTGTATTATTTCTTGATGATTTTACACTATACACAATGTACCAATATATAGTGCTAAGGATTCCTATACATGGTAAACCTAATTAACATAATTACATTGATTGCAATCTTCTATCTTTGGCAAGACTTGATTCTCAAGTATCTCCCGCAATCTTCTCCAACACTCCCCCTCAAGTTAAGCGACGGGGTTTCCGATGCTCAACTTGCACAAAACTTCTCGAAATAGCTTCGAATTCACCGCTTTTGTAAGGATATCTGCTAGCTCAGATTTGACATACGGCATATCTACTATCTTTGCCTCAATATTCTCCTTTATGAAGTGTCTATCCACTTCAACATGTTTAGTCCAATCATGTTGGACTGGAGTTTCCGAAATGCTGATAGCTGCCTTGTTGTCACAAAATAACTTGCACGTCTGAGATGAGTGCAAGCCTAATTCTCGCAAAAGCTTCCTTAGCCATAGTAGTTCAGTCGGTCCACTCTTAATCCCATGAAATTCTGCCTCTGAACTAGATAGTGCTACCACTTTTTGTTTCTTGCTTCTCCAAGTCACAAGATTCCCTCCAACAAAGGTAAAGTAGCCCGCAGTTGATTTTCTGTCATTCGGATTACCTGCCCAATCTGCATCAGTAAATCCGTGTATTTCCAAGTGCCGATGTTTCTCAAACAGGAGTCCATGTTCTGTTGTTCCCTTCAAGTACCGGACAACCCTTATAGCTGCTTCCTAGTGTTCCTCTTGCGGTGCATGCATAAACTGACTTACTATCCCCACCGCATAGGCAATGTCTGGCCTAGTGTGAGATAAATAAATCAATTTCCCAACTAGCCTCTGATATCTCCCCTTGTCCGCCAGTCTGGCCTCCTTTCTCATCTGTAGTCCATGATTTTGGACCATCGGAGTGTCTGCAGGCTTACAGTCCAACATCCCAACTTCTGCCAAGAGGTCGAGTATGTACTTTCTCTGATTTATGAAAATTCCCTTTTTCGATCTCAGCACTTCTATTCCCAGGAAGTACTTAAGGAGTCCTAGATCCTTCATCTCGAATTCGGTGAACAAATTTCTCCTTAGCTCGGTCATCTCCTTTATATCGTCTCCGTTGATAATCATGTCATCTACATATATAATCAGGCACGTGATTTTACCTCCTTTCTTCTTGATGAACAATGTGTGGTCGGAATTGCTCTGTTTGTATCCATACTTCTTCATCACCTCCGTGAACCTCCCAAACCAGGCTCTTGGAGATTGCTTAAGTCCGTACAATGTCTTTTTCAATTGGCACACCTCCCCAACCTGGAATTCATTGGTAAAACCGGGTGGAGGCTCCATGAAAACTGGTTTTGGTAGCTCCCCATGCAAGAAGGCATTGGTCACATCGAATTGATGAAGCGGCCAATCCTTGTTAGCAGCAATCGAGAAAAGCACTCTCACAGTATTAATCTTCGCCACAGGTGAAAAAGTCTTATCATAGTCAATACCATAGGTCTGAGTGTATCCTTTAGCCATGAGTCTGGTTTTGTACCTTTTTATCGTGCCGTCCGGCCTTCTCTTTACTCCTTTAGGCAACTTGCATTTCACCCACGTGTTGTTCCTCATTAGTGCTCTCATTTCCGTGATCATAGCATCCCTCCAATGCTTGTGTTTCATTGCTTCCTCTGCCGATTGTGGAATTTCTTCTTCTTCGTACAGTGCGGCTTCAAAGGCTCGTGCCATTTTAGCCAAATTCCCTTGCACGAAGTTTGCTACTCCATAACGGCTCTTCTTTCCAATCTTTTCGGGAGAATACCTCTTCGGTGGGATTCCTCTTGTCGTCCGATAAGGAAGAATGTACCTCCCAGTGTCACTATCCACCGTGTTATCTGCTTCTAGAGACTCTGTATTCATAGAGTCAGGAGAAACTGTATTTTCACTGGGACTTGGTTCAGGAATTACCTCGGATATCATTGGAAGAGGATCTGTGGGTCGCGGATGAGATGACTGTTGTGGTGAGACTTGCTCGGCAGAAATGACCACTGGTTCTGTTAGATCCTCAATCGAAGAATTTGGAAGTGGCACAACCCAACTTAGGCAGTCCGACGAACTACCTGGTTCACTCTCCCCCTGACTACTAAGGTGGGTATGGTAGAAGAACTCGGTTTCTAGGAAGTTACAGTTCATGGTAGTGGTGATTTTTTTAGTGTTAGGGTCAAAACATCGGTATCCTTTCTGGTTTATCCCATACCCGAGGAAGACACACTTGGTTGCACTGGGTGACAATTTGGTTCTCTCGTGTTTCGGGATATGGACATAGACAGTGCAGCCGAAGACTTTTGGGGAAAGGTTTAGGTGTTGAGGAATTTTGGTCTTTGTGGATAGGATATCAAGTGGGGTTTTTTTGTTGAGAGTTTTTGTGGGAAGTCGGTTCATGAGATAGACAGATGTGGCTATGGCTTCGGGCCAAAAGTGTTTTGGTACTTTGGATTCGATCATTAAGGCTCTAGTGATCTCGAGGATTGTTCTATTCTTCCTTTCGGCTACCCCATTTTGTTCTGGTGTGTAGGCACAAGATGTTTGGTGGATCATTCCCTTGTCTTTACAAAACTGGGTCATCGAACTGTTAACGAATTCCCTCCCATTGTCTGACCTAAGGGTTTTTATGGTAGTGGGGAATTGGGTTTGTATCATTTTATAGAAAAGGATAAATTTTTCGACAACTTCATATTTATGTTTCAAAAAATATATCCAGGTCATTCTAGTGCAATCATCCACAATTATCACAAAATAACGAAAACTGCCCCCACCAGTAATTGGTGCAGGACCCCACACATCAGAATGTATCAAAGAAAAAATGAAATTCATACGAGTGTTTGTAGGTTTAAAAGACTGTCCATGGCTCTTGGCCAAAACACATGTTTCACATGAAAAATCAGCAGGAATTGAAATGTTTGGAAAAAGAAGTTTAAAGTAACCAGGAGAAGGGTGTCCTAGTCTTCGGTGCCACAGCCAAATTTCTTGTTTCGTGGGTCCGTGAGCCAGCATCGCATTGTCATGTTGAGCTATCTCATCCACATAGTAAAGTCCTTGCTTCTCAGTGCCACGCCCAAGAATCCTCTTCGTCTGAATATCCTGTAATATACAAAAAGTGGGATGCATCAGAAGCGTACAATTCAGATCTCTAGTCACATGACTAATAGACATCAATCTCTGAGATAATGTAGGAACATGTAAACAGTTCGACAAACGGAGAGTTAGAGATATATCAATGGTTCCCGTCCCAACAACAATAATCAATTCTCCATTTGCAGTCTTAATATATGTATCAGTAACTTATCATAGCTACTAAAATCATCTCTATCCGGGGTCATAGTGTCTGTGGCTCCACAATAAAAAATCCACCCTTTAGTTCTCGTTCTATCATCATTATAGACATGAAATGCAGCGGAAACATTTTCTAGTGGTGCAAAAGAATTTTTTGACACAAAACTACAAATATTTGGGCCTGTTCAAGTTTTAATAAGAGTCTGGGGGGAATTTGATATATCACAGAATCTGGGGGTCTTACTTTAATAAGATGGGGTGTATTTTGGGATAAATGTTTTCCATGGGGGTTAAAACGAAAATTATGGAAATAGCTAGGGTTTGGATTAAAACCAAACCCGTTACCTCCATTCCCGGCGCCGTTTCTCAGTTCCTCCGCCCTCTCGGCGAAATTGCCGAACCCCCGCACGCCGCCGCCGCTGGTTGAAGCTCCCGGCGGTTTCCCCTGGTCAGCCATCGCCGGTTCTTTATTTCCGGTAGTGAATTGCCTCTGTTACCCGCTGACGGCGACCGCCAGCTTCGCCTGAGCCGCTCGCGCCTTCTGTTTATCCTCCCACCACTCCGGATATCCGATTAAGAGGAAGCCCTCCTCCCGGGTATGTCTCGGTTTCCCGCAATGTGAGCAGATCAGTCAGGATTTATCCGGCTTGCTTCCCGGTCGGTTGGTGGTCGTGGTGGGTCGTGGCGGTCCGCGAGAGGTAGGGTGGTGGCTCTGGGCGGCGAGACCGTATCCGATTCCTCCTCCGGCTGTCGAATCAGTTCCTCTGCCGTCGGCATCTCCGGTGGATTGAGGGGTTGTGTTGATGCTCCTTCATGCAGCTTCTCGCTTTACCCAGCCGTAGGCTTCTTCAAGGGATGTATTTGATTCATCTTTGAGGATGTCTCTCCTAATTGAGTCATATTCTTGATTCAGTCCGGTTAAGAATTTGATCAATCGCTTGTTGTTGGAGAATTCGCGAAACTGGTCGACTCCTTTGTCACAGCACGTGATTTGTTGCTTCTGGCAGCGATCAATATTGATCCACAACCCATTTATTTTCCGGTAGTATGTCTCCAGATCGAGATTTCCTTGTCTAATGTTGATTGCCTTCTCTTCCAGGTCATAGATGAGATACGGATCTGCCTTGCTTTCATAAGTTACCCTGAGGCTATCCCATAACGCCTTCGAGGTTAGGTGATGTGCAAAGTCGCCGATAATATCGTCTTCGATATTGTCGACGATCCATGAAAAAACGACCAAATCGTCTTCCTCCCATTCGTCGTACCCCTTGCTTCCGGGTTCAGGAGGGTCCTTCCTGATGTACGAGTAGGCCCCTCGGCCTCCTATCTTCACTTTCATCAATCGTGACCAGATTTGGTAATTCTTTCCGTTCAGTTTGTACGGAACGGTGATGTTCTTGCTGTTCCTCAATTTTGTTGGCATTTTCTGATCGGTTTTTGTATCCTCCTCGGTGTCTGACATTTTTATGATGTAGGATTTGATTTCTGTGGTTGGTTTTGGCTATGGGGTCGAGAATTTGGTATGTTGTGGCTATGATGATATTGTTCTGAGCCACGATTGAACCTGCTCTGAGGCCATGAAGAATTGTATCGGTAATGGTTTTGAAGAATTGTATCGGTAATGGTTTCTGTGTATTATTTCTTGATGATTTTACACTATACACAATGTACCAATATATAGTGATAAGGATTTCTATAGTGATAAACCTAATTAACATAATTGCAATCTTCTATCTTTGGCAAGACTTGATTCTCAAGTATCTCCCGCAATCTTCTCCAACAAGAGTTATCCATAAATGGGGTTTTTTTTATGCCAATATAGAAAATAAGTAAAAACAATCTTCTCCAACAAGAATTATCCATAAATGGGGTTTTTTTTATGCCAATATAGAAAATAAGTAAAAACCATGGTTAGTTTCGTTCAACTCTTATTATAAGTTCACATAGGAATTTTCGCAGGTTGCATAGATAAGATAATTATCGAAATATAATTTATTTTTAAATTACGAACAAAATCCAGTATTTTCCTTTATAACCTAATCTTTTAGACGTGGTCTTCTTGTACTAATTAATGGTGCCAAAAGCTGTAATTATAGTAGTATTCATTATCAGTAATTGTTTAAAGTGTCACAACATCCACCTAATATGAAAGCTTGTCACAATAATTTAATAAAGCCGTCCAATTAATTAGCATTATCTTTTTTGAAGGGTGCTAATTAATTTATTCTTAGTGTAAACGCTATACTTTTATAAACTCAACTTGCCTCAATTATTGGAAATTCATGACACCCCAATTTTGTATTGTTCTAATATGTCAATTGGTTATTAGACAAAAAAAAAAATTTAAAATTTGAACAAAGTGAGATTAATATCTTAAAGAGATGCATATGATCTAAACCATCAAAAATCTATAACAACCAACAACAGATCTACACGTTCCAAACCGGATCCAAGAGTTTCCGAGAAACATGAAGACGATCGGATCTCCATAAATCTAAAGCATTTAGCAACGATCGCGAGTGAATTTTACGTGAAAAACACAAGTCTATCCCAAGAAAAGTAATAAAGTATTTGCATTATGTGATAAAGTTAATTAATTCATAATGTTTTGGTTCAAATTTTAGTGTCTCATACAATGCACGAGTATTTCTTATTTATTATAATTTCTTATTTATTATTAGTAAATAAACCTTTCTTATGACATGTTTAAACTTAACAACCTTGATTAGATTCATTTAATCAATGATTTAAATTCATGTGGGTTATTTTTCTTTCAGAGGGCCACTAACCCTTATACAAAACACAATACTTTGATGTTAACAAGTTTTAACAACACTAGTTTTTGCATAATTTCAGATATTTTCGGATTATAAAAATGGCACGAGAAACAAAATTCATTAAAGCCGTCTAAGTAATTTACATCATCTTTTTTTGAAGGGGCTGATTAATTCTTTCTTATTGAACAATGATTAGTTTGTACTCAACTTGCCTTAATTATTGGAAATTCATTTGACATCCAATTTTGGAATAGAATCTATCAATTGGTTGTTAGACAAAAAATTTAATAACTTAAACTAAGACAGACTAATCTCCAATACTATTATTCATCAAAAACTAGTTGTTTGTTTCTTTCCTCTGCAAACATAGCCTTCATTTCATCTTGCTAGTGTCTGTCTGTGAATTGAGATTGAGTGAAATGGCTGCCTATGGAGCTTTACTTTCTGTTATGCATATTATAGATCAACTTCAAACTCATCCACATCCTCCAATTTCCATCCACCAAAAACAGCTTGAATCTCTCATTCAAGCCGTTACATCCCTGCAACATTTTCTTGAAAGCTATTCTCCCCATGTTGGCTACACCAAAGAGGAAGATATCTGGGAGAGTCGCATTGCTGAAGCAGCTTACGCTGCTGAAGATGTGATCGAGTCCTATATTGTCGATCAAATTCATGTCCGAGCAAGAAATGATGTAGAAAATATCAGCTCCATGGAATTCTATGAAGGTCTTATTGATTGCCTGAAGCCTTATACATAAAATCCTGATTTTGGTTTTCAAGTTGCTTGCTACAAAATCCAGAAATTTCTAATAAAGTAATTTGTTTTCAACAGGTCTGCAGAAGGTGATAGAAGACATGAATTTGATCAAGATTGAGATTGATGAGAAGGCGGTACTTCAAGATCAGCTTCACATAATGAAATCCGTTACTGCAGGCTCGTCTAGAACTGCTTCCACTGCTAAGAATGTCACCATGATTGGTTTTGATGATGTCTTGTTGCAAATGCTGGACAAGATCACTGGAGGAGGACCCAATCGCCAAATTATCCCGATCGTTGGAATGGGTGGGATAGGCAAGACCACTCTTGCTCGGAATATCTATGTAAGTCCACTTGTCACGGAATCTTTTGGTGTTTGTGCATGGTCTACAATTTCCCAAGAGTATGATGCAAAAGAAATTCTTAGACAAGTTCTTGCTCAAGTAGGCATGGGGAAGAGTGGTGATATAAGTGTGGACGAGTTAGGAGATCATTTGTACAAATATTTGTATGGAAGGAAGTATTTTATCGTACTAGACGATATGTGGAATATTGAGTCATGGGATGGAGTTAGGAGATTTTTCCCGGATAATAAAAATGGGAGTAGAATAGTAGTGACAACAAGGCTATCAAACTTAGCATCTCAATTTAACTACTCCAGTGGTCTTGATCTGAAATTTTTGGATAAGTATGCTAGTTGGGACCTATTTTGCAAAACTGTGTTCGGGGAAGAAGCTTGCCCTCTTGAGTTGGAGGATGTTGGGAAAAAGATTGTGGAAGGTTGTAAGGGACTTCCATTGTCAGTTGCTGTGATAGGGGGACTCTTATCAAAGTCTGAACGAACAAAAGAAAGTTGGGGACTGTTTGAAAAAAATATAAGTTCAATTGTGAATTTGGATAAGGATGAGAGTTGCTTGCAAGTACTATACATGAGTTATAATAACTTGCCAATTCATTTAAAACCATGTTTTCTCTTTATGGGAAAATATTTTGAAGATGAAGTGATTTCGAACAATGAGTTCATCTTATCCTCTATTGCCGAGGGATTTGTAAAATTAATTAATGGGAAAAGTGTGGAAGAGGCAGCAGAAGAGTATGTAGAAGAACTTATTGATAGAAATATGCTTATAGTTGAAACTCGCTATTACGGGAAACTAATATCATTCAAAATGCATGACCTGTTGAGGGATATATGTTTGAGAGAAGCAAAAAAATTGAAGTTTTTATGGGTGTTAGAAGAGCGGAGCATTCCAGAAGACATAAATTCTCAACGTCGTGTCATAGGCAGGTCAAGTGTAAGAGAGTATCCAACTCCACTCCTTCAATCCTTGGAATCGGTGCCCCTTCTCCGAACTTTATATGTGGATTATATAAAGAGTTTATCATATAGTTTTAGATTGTTGAGGGTAGTTATTTTAAAGAAATACTCAGAGGAAGAAGATAGTCATGATTATTATGAGGAGATTCTCCGTGGGCTAGTTAACTTGCGTATTCTTGCCATAGATGTTAAGGAGCTTCCATTACCTTCTTCGGTCTATTTTTTCTGGAATTTACAGACACTGATATTAGATAATGTCGGTATGGATTTCGTTTGTGAGATTTGGAAGATGCCTCAACTTAGGTTTGTCGTAACCCTTGAAGGGAGACTCGATGGTGCATATTGTCTCCCCGATTCTTTCACTGACAAAGAGGATATGGTGTTGAAAAACCTAGACACACTTCTTACGGTGTCCAATCTCAAGTTTGGGGAGGGGGTGCTCAAAAGAATTCCCAATATCAAGCAATTGGGGCTATGCTATGAAAGAAAAGTGAACACCTTAGGAGAAGACTCCTCAGAAGAAGAAGATAATTACTACCATCTCAACAATGTTTGTTTCCTCCACAAACTTGAACATCTTCAGCTGCGGTGTTCTTCACAGCACACCCACATCATACGGCAAGTCAGCTTCCCGCATTCCCTCAAGATTTTGATACTGGAAAAAACCTATCTACCTTGGGAAGACATGAAGACAAAAATAGGTGTGTTGCCCCATCTTCAAGTTCTCGAGCTGCATGAAGATTCATTTGTTGGGTCTGAGTGGGAAACAGAGGAAGACCAATTCTCGAATCTCAAGTTCTTGATGATTGAGCTATGTGATGTAGAGTGTTGGATCACAGACAGCACCCACTTTCCACGCCTTGAGCACCTTCATCTTTGTTATCTACCAAGGTTAAGAGAGATTCCTTCATGCATCGGAGACATACCAACACTTCACTCAATTAAGGTGGAAGATTACAGTGATTCAGTGGTGGATTCAGTCAAAATAATAAAGGAGGAGCAACATGAACTCGGCAATGAAGACCTTGACATCATTATTAGAAGATGATTTTGTTAGGTAACATTTCATCCTTCTTTCCTTAATGATTTATTTTAATTATCAAGCTTTTTTTTTAACTTAATGATAGTCCTCGCTTCATATAGACTCTAACAAAATAATCTACAAAATAATGCTCTTAATACATTTTTCTGTTATCCTTTATCATATTTGAATCAGATCAACACTGGCCCATTATAGAAGCATATTGGTTGCTCAACTTATTTAGATGAAGGTTACCCAATTTTGAAGTAATTACCAAAATATCTTTGCAGAAATTGCTCTACATATCAGGTCTGGTTATAGAAGGAGAAGATGCATGTCTAAAAAAAAGGATAATATGATCCAAGTTGTGTTTGTTTGCTATTTTTTTTTTACTTAGTACTATTGTCTTTACCATCCAAGACTCCAAGCATTGTATTCATTTCTAGATTGACAACATTTCTGCAACTTACTTTGATTTTGTGGATTGATTTATTGTGTTGATGGTGTTTTCAAGCTGAAATTTCTTTATTCTAATAGTCTTAGAATAATGTGTTTATTTATCATACTTCTGCAAAAATATATCATTTTCTCTATGATTGCTTCAATTGCAACCGATCACAAAGGTTGCCAATTTATTTCATGTTTCTATGATTCCCTCTCTTTGATGTTTAATATTATGTTGAATTGAAGTTTAGCGACATAAAGTTGAAATTCGATTATTACCATTTCTTCTCTTATTTTCCCTTTTTCTAGAATATATCCATATTCTTTGCTAGGCACAATGAAACGACAAATAAATTGATTTGAATCTTTTGTCATACTCCCTCCGTCCCGGCTAAGATGACACATTGCTTAGTCGGCACGAGATTTTATGAGTTATTGGTTAAAGTGTTTAATTGGAGAGAGAGAAGGTGGGTGTAAGTATTAAAGTAGAGAGATAAAGAAAGATGAATATTTTAATAGGAGTGAGAAAAAGTGGTTGAGTGTATTAATTGGAGAGAGAAAGTTACCAGAAAAGGAAATGTGTCATCTTAGTTGGGACAAACTAAAAAGAAAAATGTGTCATCTTAAGCGGGACGGAGGGAGTAGATTGGTTAGATGTCACTGTAATTGTTGGGTTAATGGCCGAATCCTCTGATTAATGATTTTATCAATTCACCCTAAACTTTTAAATTTAGCAATTCATTCTCAGCATGTCTGTTGTGGTTGCGCCGCCGATCTCACACACTCACTCACGGTGGTTGAACAAGAAACTAAAACACACAAGAACTTACGTGGTTCGGCAATGAATTGCCTACGTCCACGGAGAAGGTTTAATAGAGTTTATTGATCGTGTCTCACACTCTCTAAACTGAAACGCCCATGGCTAATCACAAGTAGGGCTCAACTATCAGATTTTGGTGTGTGATGATGTGTATGTGTTCTATGCTCTACAAATTGAAGTACAAGCATATATAGGTGCGTGTGAAGTGTGGATACAAGAATGAAGAAAATACTAACTCCTTGAAGCAAAAGTCAGTTATAACCGCCTCTTCCCAACGGCTATTTCCAGCTCCTCACTTCTTGATCCTTCCCCTGAGTTCAACGGCTCTCTTGCTCTTTCTCCTTAGCTTGATCTCGACGGAGCACAACTCACAATTCTCCACCTTGATCCTGCACCATCATCTAACTCCCTTCTCATCACAACTCACAATGTCAATGTTCGAGTAAATTAAAATTATGATAATGGAAATTGATAAACGCCGAAAATTGTATAGTTGACTATTTGACGGCTGCAGCCATCAATCTTCAGCCAACACATCTAATTATGTAACTGTGTAAGTATAGTCAAACTACAGTTTTCCAATATCATTCCACTAACATTCTATGTTTGCTTCACATTATACTCACTCGTTTCACTCACATTTTATTATCAAATTATACTCCCTTTGTCCCATGTTACTCGCACTTTTTATTTTAAGCCGTAAATTTGGGATTAATTTTTTAATGTAATTAAATTAGAATTTTAAGTGTAATGAGACATCACTTAATAAATGAGCTATTAACTTAAACTACTAACATATTAATTAAATGCATTAATTGATTTAATTCTAACTTAAACTATAAATAGTGTAAGGATAACATAGGACAGAGGGAGTATAAAAGTGTGACTCATATTCTATTAACTTTTTCAACCTACTTTTATTTGCATTATTTGTGCCGGAACCAAAATGGACAATTATTAAGGGATGAAGGGAGTACAAAAAATTAGGATATACTAATACGCAATAATACATTTTTCCAATATAAAAAAAAAAAAAAAAAAACTTGAATACTATTGATGAAAATAAGTTAGTTAAATTAGTTCTATGGCACAAAAATGGTCTTAGTTTTAGTAAATGTGAATTGCTTCAATCTTCAGTCGTCAAACTAAGTCCAAAGTCATTCAGAGAACACAACAACACTTAAAATCATATATAACTGATTTATTAATAAGTCAAATTTGATAATACAGATTGGTTTTTATTTTTTGAGGGGATTAAAATTGATTTTCTTAATTAAATAGTAGTACTTGTTAAATGCTATATTTATTTATTTAGTAAAAAGTCCAAATGATAAAGTTAAGGTGACCTGTTTGGGCCTTTATTGGGCCCTCAATATGCCAAAATATACCTTTGGGCTTTGAGCTTATGCCATGGTTGGAATTTTGATCAAAATCTGACATATTCCATTCCAATCTTTTTAAAAATCGGCCAGAAAAACAACGAATATTCTCAACTTTATCCTTATGAATTAATATAATTTCCTATTTATAATATGTTTGGTGCTCATCTATTTCAAATTGGTGTTGTGAACAGCTTGCTACAAATTGGAACCACACATATACTCAAAGTCTTCTTCACCTAGTCTTTCAAAACCCATTCCAGTTCTCTCAAAACAAGAAAAAAAAGGATCTGAATTGGCTGCATATGGAGCTCTTGTTTCTGTTCTGTAATGCATATTATAGATCAAATTCAAACACATCCAAACCCACCAATTTCCATCCACCAGAAACAGGTTGAATCTCTCACTCAAGCAGTTACATCCCTGCAACATTTTCTTGAAAGCTATTCTCCCCATGTTGGTTACACCGAAGAGGAAGATATCTGGGAGAGTCGCATTGCTGAAGCAGCTTACGCTGCTGAAGATGTGATCGAGTCCTATATTGTCGATCAAATTCATGCTCAGTCAGAAATTGATGTACAACACATAAGCTCACCTGAATTCTATCAAGGTCTTGTTGATTGCCTGAAGCCTTATACATAAATCATTGTTTTGGTTTTCAAGTTGCCACAATTTTCTAATAAAGTCATTTGTATTCAACAGGTCTACAGAAGGTGATAGAAAGCATGAATTTGATCAAGATTGAGATTGATGAGAACATGGTAGTCCAAGATCAGCCTCACATCATGAAATCTGTTACTCCTGCAGGCTCGTCTAGATCTACTTCCACTGCTAAGAATGTCACCATGATTGGTTTTGATGATGTCTTGGCTCAGATGCTGGACAAGATCACCGGAGGAGGATCCGCTCGCCAAATTCTCCCGATCGTTAGAATGGGTGGGATAGGCAAGACCACTCTTGCTCGGAATATCTATGTAAGTCCACTTGTCACGGAATCTTTTGGTGTTTGTGCATGGTCTACAATTTCCCAAGAGTATGATGCAAAAGAAATTCTTAGACAAGTTCTTGCTCAAGTAGTGACAAACTCATGTTTTCATCGGTTTAATTGGCTTGTTGAAGTACTAAATGCCGAGTTTTCACTCTGATTATCTAATCCTAGTCATTTATTCTATCATTTGGGGTTTTATTGTTTGTTGAGTGTTTTAGGCAAAAACGGATAAAGAAGGTGAAAAATCGATTGGGGAAGCTAAGAGGGCAGCAAGGAGACAGAAAATATCACCCGGCCGGGTGGATTTATAGAGACAAAACTATACCCGGCCGGGTACTAATTCGCAGTCCAGCGAGGGGCCTAAAAGTGTCACCCGACCGGGTGTTTTCAGTTCATTAATCCACCCAGCCGGGTCCGTCTAATCAGTGAGCGTTTTTCGCTGTTTACACGATTTTCGAAGAAGAGAAGAAAAAGGGAATCTAGGTTTTATAATGCAACATTCCATCGCCTCCAACAGATTCCACACTTCCCCAAGAACACCTTGAAGAAAGATTTGAAGATTGAAGACTACAAATCGAGAGATTGGAGTCTCTAATCCGTAGAATCATTCCACAGGAGTATTTATTTGCTTTCTTTAATGTATTTGATTGAATCCATTGTTTTGGTTTTCATGAAGAACATGAGTAGCTAATTTTATTGTGGAGTTTTGGTGAAGACTACAATGGATATTTGTGATTAATTCAAGGACTTCTTTTGATTGCTTAGCTCTTGTGATTTCTTTGTTCATTCTTGTGCCTTTTCAATTCAATTGCTTAGCTACCAATTGAGTTTGTTTACCTTTATAGTTGTAATCGAGAGATACCAATCTAGTAAAGAGCGAGCATCACTTTGATAATCTACACTCGAGAGAGGGGAACCTTAGTGTGCACTTGGGTCTTTTGTTCTATGGAGTTAATCTAAACATATTAGGAGACTTCAATATTAATGGTTAATCAAAGGAGTGAGTACACTCGCGAGGGGACTCAACCTAGACTAGCGACATTCCTAGTAATCCTAGAAACATAAAATGGGTAATCAAAGTGGTTGAATCAATCACAATACAATTCCATTGTAGTTGGATCCAAAACTCTACTCTCCTCTTTGTGGTATCTTTTCGCTTGTGTTTATTTTCTCTTGTCACTTTTAATTTCTTTTTCATTGTTATATGCTTATAGTAGTATTAGAACAAAACCATTTCTCTTGAATTGTCTAGATAGTAATCGAACTTTGTTCATGGTACTTGATTTGATACAATCTTGTCTCTGTGGGATACGATACTCTTGCTTGCTAATTGCTACACTAGCCCCGTACACTTGCGGGTATTATTTGTGTTAAAATAAGTTGAGTCAAGTTTTTGGCGCCGTTGTCGGGGATAATTTTGTGTCAATATAGCTTAATATCGTGATAATAATAGAGATTACTAATCTAGATTTTATTTGATTTATTTTTATTTTTATTTTTGAGTTCTCTAATCTTTGTGTTTCCTTGGGCGGGTTGTATGCACACGCGTTCTAAAGGTCCACCTTTAGAGCCAATCGATCTTGAGATCGAAACATTCAACAAGAAGAGGAACGCATAGGGAAGGTTAAACCAAAGGATTCGGGTATTTTTATCCGGTCATAGGCGTCTACCTTCTCCTATCCAGAGAACTCCGTCACCCAGTCCATCTCCACTTCCATCTCTCATACAGTACGAGCCGCGGTCTCCAATTCTAATGGCGGACGAGGAGAACAACAATTTTGAAAACAACATTGAGAATAACGAGGAGAATAACAATGTGGAACATCCCAACTTGTCCTATGGGAATCCCAACAATGCCCTGCAGCCACCTCCGGGGTTCCAAGTGTCAAATGGCGAGATTAAGGAGCCAAAGAAGGTTGAGATCAACGATGTCTTGATGACATTTATGAAACAAACAGGGGATATAATGGCCGACTCTGATAAGAGGCTGAAAAAGGTAGAGGCAGAGGTGCAAGACTTGAGTACACACATGAAGAGTATGGACAATCAAATGAGTCAGATAGCTCAATCTGTGAGCACATTGCATATTCCCGGCCAATTTCCATGGCAACCAACTGTGAATCCCAAATATTGCAAGGCAATCCACCTTAGGAGTGGCAAAAGCTATGATGGCCCTTCTATGCCCGAGACTACAGTTGAAAAAGAGAAGGAAGTAGAATTTGAACCAGAGGTAGAATTAGAGACAGAGAAGGAGGATCCTGAGCTACCACCGGTAGTTCCTGCTGAGGTTTCTTCCCCACCTAAGCCTGCAGTAGTCAAAATACATTTTCCCTCAGATCGTGCAAAAGAAGAAGAAGGAGGAACAGTTTGCAAGATTCTAGGACATTTTCAGGAAAGTGCAGATTAACATACCACTTGTGGAGGCTCTGCAGCAGATGCCCAGCTAGGATATTGTTGTTAGGATTGGTATACTGAAAAACATATTTCTAGCATGTTGCACGGATAGAATTGCTTGTATACAATAAATTCTACAATCCACTTTTAACCCAAGTCGAGAAGAAGTAATTTTATCGCATTGGTGTTTGCTTGTGCATTTATAAGATGTTTCTCAAATATTTAAATGTATAAGAAGCAAATAAGTCTAATTCTTCTGCATAGTAGACTGGTCGTGAACGATGTTCACAGAAGGTGACACAGTCGGTCCTTTGTAGATGAGAAATAGAGTTTCACAACCTAGATAGGCTTTGGCTACCTATCGTGAAAGGTTGCAGTGTCAGTCCGCATGTTTCCTTACCTTGCTATTTACTGAAAGATGAGGTCTCGGTAATTGTTATTTCTTAATCATTGTTGATATCACATTGAGCATACGATATTGGTTATGCACTAATTTGATTTATCAAACGGTGCGGATTTTTTGCAATCCAAGAATCCTGATATTTTGGGTAGTGGTGATAAATGTCTAGAGGTGCTAGTATTGTTATTGCAATGAAGGTTTGATAAACTGGGTGAGTCCAGTTTGATAATATCCTCAAGAGGTGTTTGAAAAAGGTTTTATTATTCAGAAACCCGGCCGGTTGGAATTTATTCCACAATAATAAATAAAGATTTTGAACTAGACAACTCTTGGAAAAAGATATTAATTAATTAATGGATATTTATATCTTAAACACGGGAAATAATAAATTAAAGAGGTAAGCCCAAATTACTCGTAATTTGGGATTGAACGGACAGTCAATATTATTATACTATGGTGGATGATAATAATATTCTGTTTGAACTTATATTAAATTGGGTTTTAATTAGTAAAAGTTCAACAGGTTTGGCCCAAGTCCAACCTTCATCGATCCCTAATCTGACCCATCATAACTCTATATATAAAGGAGATTAGGGAGAAGACAAATTAATTAATTCATTTTAATCGTTCCTCTCTCCAGATTGAACGTGATTTTTTTCAGTTCTCTCGTGGAGAAGGCGCAAGCAATCGACGATTCTTTGGAGAATCAGATCGGTAATTCTAAACCGTAGGAAATTATGAATTAGGGTTTTAATTCCTTAAACATGATTTATTTGTGTTCTTGAATGCAATTTGATCTGTTTAACATGTAGATAATTAATCCCATAATCGTTCAAATAGATCTGTAGATCTGATTTATTTGCGTATGCATGTCTTTCGCTGTGCAAGGGGCACCAATCCCCAACAATTGGTATCAGAGTCAATTTTTGGCTCTGATTACGTGGATTAATTTCATGTTACGTGAATTGCTTGAATGCTTGTTATTCTTTGTTAGTGTGTTTGTTCTTTTATTATGATTGAATGAACAATGAATGACGAAGAACGGTCGAAAAGATCAACGCCGCGAGAGAAATTCACGTCTGGACTTTCGAAGCCGAGAGTTGTTGGCTGTAAAATATTGAATTTTTTCTCCCCAATACGTAATTATTATGTCTTTGTAATGATTACCAGACATTATGATTATGTATATGTAATGGTTACTTTGTGTAATTATTTAGTGTAATTACTTACGTATTTGTTTGGCTTTGTTTTGACGAATCAAATCGTGCAAATTACATGTGGTGCGTGAGAATGGAATTAGCAACGTGAATCGCGACGTGGAGTTCGCTGCTTGGCCTAGAATCGTGACAGCAGCAATGACTGTTTGGGTCAATCATGGCAGCAGCAGCCCTAAAACGGTGGCTGCGCAGCAGCAGCAATCCGGCGAGACAGCGCCGACGACGACACAACAGATGCAGCAATATCGGGCTGGGCAGGTTGCCAAGCAGCCCAGGCGGCAGACTGAGTGGGAGCCCGTCAGCGGCAGTTTCCGCACTCATTTGACTGTGTCGAAATTTCCAATGTTAGTTAGGGTTTTCCCGAATTCTAGGAACTAATTTGGAGAATTTTTCGAAATTAGTTAGGGTTCCCTAATCGAACTAATTTTGGAGATATTTTCAAGATATGATTTAGAATTAGTTTTGAATATATCAATTTAATTGGATTATCTAAAATTTAATTTTTTAATTAAATTATGGATTAGTTGAATTTTTATCCTTATTTTATGGATTTAGATAGTTTAAATTCTATCTAGATAAATCCTATATAAATTAGGATAGTAATTGATAGAAATCCATGGATTCCATCCTAAAACAGCTCAGAAAAGAATTCATCCTAGCCTGAAAATACCAAAATCTCGGCCAAAAGGCTTCAACCAAACCTGCATCACAGAATGTCAGACGACGAAGAGAAACCAAACCTCCACGATTCGAGGTTAAAGATGAGTAAAACTGTTACTTTAGTAGTTAGACTCAACAGGAAAAATTACCCACTTTGGAAGAAACTAATGAAGATCGCGATTGTCGGCAGACGGCTCAAACCTGACAAATCCAAACTGTGGTGTACCAACTGTCAACGAACGAGACACACCAAGGAAAATTGCTTCCTTATAGTCGGGTTCCCGGAATGGTGGGATGAAGGGCAAAAGGCGAAAGCACGACTCGCCGTTGGAATCGGAGAAGGAGGTGGTGGCTTATTCCATGACACGGCCGGCAACCGAGAGGCTGCCAATACCCGAGGGAGATCGGGTGACACCACTCAACAGCAGGGTGGCGGCAGGCGAGGCGGCGAGTCGGACCAGCGGATTGGAGAAGCTGCATTCGCCGAACGGAGGGGGATCGGAGGTAACGGTGGATTAGGGATTGGCTCCCCTAATCCCCAATTTAATAATGTGAAGTTGCTGCATGATCCTTCAAATTTGCAAGTGTTAGAAAAAAGACTCCATTATGTGAAAAATTATGAGGCTAGTCCCTGCATTATTAATTCTATGCATAATAGTCCTAGAATTTTGCAAATAGGTCCCCAGCCTCATAAAATCCGAATAACTACCCCTATATTGCCTCCAAAATCTTTTTTAAGCCCAAACCGTTTTGCACCCTTAGAAAAAATCTCAATAGCATGTATGGCCCAGAGTAAAACTGACACAAAGGAAAGTGGATGGATATTTGATTGTGGAGCCACAGATACAATGTCGTATGATAAAAATGATTTTTCTGCATTTACTGAGGCTACAAAGAGTTCGATACAGACTGCAAGACTGCAGATGGGGAATTGACTGTTGTTAGTGGGAGTGGGACCATTGAGATTTCTCCCACCTTAAAACTCTCCAATTGCCTTTATGTGCCAAAATTGTCTCATAAACTCATGTCCATTAGCCATGTTACTAAAGAGCTAAACTGTACTCTATTGATGCACCCAAATTTTTGTGTATTACAGGATATCAGGACGAGGAGGATAATTGGGCGTGGCACTGAGCGTCAAGGCCTTTACTATGTGGATGAGATTACTCAACAAGGTGGCACCGCAATGCTTGCTCACGGATCTACTGATAGAGAAGCTTGGTTGTGGCACCGTCGAATGGGGCATCCATCATCGGGTTATTTAAAAATTTTGTTTCCTAAGTTTTCTAAGTTTGAGAATATTACTTGTGAGTCGTGTGTTTTAGCCAAAAACCATAGACAATCCTTTAAATCTAGTGATACTCGAGTTAAGGATATTTTTTCCTTAGTACATGCTGATGTGTGGGCCCAGCGCCCATTTCTGGTGATCATGGTTTAAAGTATTTTTTTATTTTTGTTGCTGATTGCACTAGATTAACATGGGTATATTTTTTGAAAAATAAATATGAGGTTTTCGAAAAATTTACCGTCTTTTTTACTATGATTCAGACCCAGTTTCAAATCTCTATCAAAATTCTTAGGTCTGATAATGGTAGAGAATTTGTTAATAAGGAGATGACAATTTTTTTCCGAAGTAAAGGATTGGTTTATCAAACGACTTGCCCCTATACTCCCGAACAAAATGGAGTAGCAGAACGAAAAAATAGACTGATTTTGGAAATGACTCGGGCTTTGTTTTTTGACTCAAATGTTCCAAAATTTCTTTGGCCAGAAGCGGTAGCCACTGCAGTTTATTTAATAAATCGTCTACCTACAAAAATCTTAGGTATGAAAACTCCTTTGCAAATCCTTTCAGCCTCAACAAATATTCTTGAACCCCTTACTATTCCTCTGAAAATCTTTGGTTGCTCTGTTTACGTCCATGTTCCCAAGCATGAAAGAAGTAAATTCTCTGCATGTGTTATTAAATGCGTCTTTATGGGATATGGGTTAAATCAGAAAGGGTATAGGTGTTACCATCCGTCTTCTAGGAAGATTATTACAACCATGAGCTGTAACTTCTTAGAAAGTGAGTATTTCTATCACAACCACATTCGGGGTCAGGGGGAGAGTGTTCCAAGTCAGGGGGAGAGTGTTCGACCCCTCCATTGGGTTGCGCCACAATTAGGTAACTCTGAAGTGGAGCCAACAGAGCAAGCTAGTGTCATCGCCGAGCAGATCAAGTCCGCTGTGGAGCCTCCTCGGTCACCATTGCCTGAACATCCTCCTTCAGTGATATCTGAGGTAATTCCCGAATCTAGCTCACATGATACAGTTATTAGCTCTAACCAACCTGGTGCAGAAGAAGCGGAAAATGCAGCAATTGATGGTGATACTGGGCGGTATATCATGCCAAATAGAATCACCCGTGGGGTGCCTCCTAAAAGATACAGTCCGGAAAGAATCGGTTCAAGGAGTCGGTACCCTATGGCAAATCTGGCGAAAGCAAACTTGACTGAAATGGCCAGGGCCTTTGAAGCTGCTCTTTATGAAGAAGAAGAGCTGCCTCGAACGGCAGAAGAAGCTATGAAAATTGCCCACTGGAGGGAGGCAATGTTAGTAGAGATGCGGGCCCTGATAAAAAACAAGACATGAGAAGTGTGCTTAAAACCAGATGGAGCCAAGACTGTAGGTTGTAGATGGGTCTTTACTATCAAAAGGAGGCCAGATGGATCAATTGAACGGTATAAGGCGAGATTGGTAGCCAAGGGATACACTTAGACATATGGAGTCGACTATTCTGAGACTTTCTCCCCAGTGGCAAGAATGAGTACTATTCGAGTACTATTTTCCATAGCAGCAAAGCAAACAGAGAGTGGCCACTACACCAATTTGATGTGACAAATGATTTTTTACATGGGGAGCTATCCAAACCAATCTACATGGAGCCACCGCCTGGCTTCTCGGACGAATTTAAAGGAGGAAGGTGTGAAAACTCAAGAAGACATTGTATGGGCTAAAACAATCTCCTAGGGCATGTTTTGGGAGGTTCACTGAGGTAATGAAGAAGTATGGGTACAAGCAAAGCAACTCCGATCACACATTGTTCCTAAAAAGGAGAGAAGGGAAAATTACATGCTTGATCATTTATGTAGATGATATGATTCTCACAGGGGATGATGATGATGAGATCAAACAGTTGAAGAAGAATCTCTTTGCAGAATTCCAAATGAAGGACCTTGGCCTACTCAAATACTTTCTGGGAATTGAAGTACTAAGGTCGAAGAAGGGAATCTTTATCAGCCAAAGGAAATATGTACTTGATCTATTGGCAGAAACTAGAATGCTAGATTGCAAACAAGCTGATACTCCTATGGCACAGAATCACGGTTTGAAAATAGTCGAAGGAGCCGAGTCTACTCATCGCACGAGATACCAGCGTCTGGTTGGGAAATTAATCTACTTGTCCCATACCAGACCTGATGTTGCATATGTTGTTGGAGTGGTCAGCCAGTTCATGCACGCACCTCAAGCAGCTCACTGGGAGGCAGCTCTTAGGATTGTAAGGTACTTAAAGGGGACGCCAGGACATGGAGTGATGTTCGAGAATCATGGACATTTGGAGATCCATGATTCACAGACCCTGACTGGGCAGGAAATCCAAATGACAGAAAATCAACTACAAGGTACTTCACCTTTGTAGGAGGTAATCTTGTTACGGGGCGAAGCAAGAAACAAAAGGTTGTTGCCTTATCTAGTGCAGAAGCTGAGTTTCGAGGAATCAAGAGTGGTTTGACTGAGATTTTATGGCTGAAGAAGCTAATGACAGAGCTAAGCCTAAAATCACAAAAATCGTGCAAGTTGTTCTGTGATAACAAAGCGGCGATTAGCATATCTGAAAACCCTGTTCAGCACGATAGGACAAAACACGTCGAGGTGGATAGACACTTCATCAAAGACAACATAGAAGCTAAAATAGTAGAGCTCCCGTTTGTGAGGTCCGAAGATCAGCTGGCCGATATTCTGACTAAGGCTGTAGATTCAAGAAGCTTCCGCGAAGTACTGAGCAAGTTAAGAATGGGTGACCCTATTACTTAACTTGAGGGGGAGTGTTGGAAAGAAATCAATTAGTGAAGTAGCAATCAAGAAAAGAATCATGTGATTATGGTATTACCGTGTGATTTGGAGAATAATTGGAGGAGAATCCTTACCATGTTTAGCTATAGTTTTACCTATTAAAAGACATGTAAATCAGTGTGTAAAACATACAAGAAAATGAATAGAAATCTCCTCCTTTTACCATGGTATCAGAGCGGGTCGCCGATTGTGGGTCAAATTTAACTGACCCAGCAGTATATCTGGGCCGAAACCAAAAAAAATGATTGATCCAGCAGTATATCTGGACTTAAAAATTTGGGCCAAGTGGTCCAATCGATCGAAAAAAAATTGGGCCGATTGTCCAATCGATTAGAAAAAGTCCAACCCCTCCAAGGTTCACCTTGAAGGGTTTGAGGGAGGGTGTTGGCAATTGAAATTGAAACTAAAAACATAACATATGACTATCCCACATCGGTGTCCAGAGAAAACTGAAACTAGTATATAAGTCTCATGAGCCCTCCTCCATTTACCAATTGGTTTTAAGATGGAACTCATGGATTTCTATCAGTAATAATTAATTTTATTTATCTTATGCATTTATATAGATTTGATTCTATGTGAATAAATCCTAGATAGACAAGATAAATTAATTAATTATACTTGGATTTTATCCTTATTTTATGGATTTAGATATATTTAATTATATCTAGATAAATCCTAGATAAATCTGGATAATAATTAATTTTATTGTCATATGGATTTATATTGTAACACCCCGGAATTTAGAACCTTAATTTTAGAGCCCTAGAATTAATTGTTGATGACATGGAATATGTGAATTAATTGATAAGTGAAATTATTGAATGAGTGTGAAGTTGAAAAGTCAAATTGGTTGACTAGTATGATGTGGCATATGTGATTAATTAATTTATGAGATGGATTAATTGTTTAAGGGTGAGTGAGATTATTAGAGAAAATTTCCAAAAATACTAGCCACTATTATTTTGTGATTTTCGAAAATCACATGTAGAAGGAAAGGAGTTATTTTATTTTATTTGACTCCTTACTTGATTTCCTTCCATACCTAGAATTTAATTATTCTACCAAATCTTTCCATACTTCAAGAGATCCTTATCATACCTTATTTTAATTAATATTCGAAAAAAAAATCCATGCCTTGATTAGGCTCAAAATACACGCCTATTTCTAGGCCAATGGGGGAGAAATTGTTATTTTAATTGTTTTGCTCCGTGATATTTTATTCTACTCCGGAAAAATACCAAAACAAAATCTTAGCAAATGGAGAGCCATATATTTCGAAATTTCCATGCTTGAGACCCTAGTCTATTTTTGTTAATTCTTCTTCCCTACTCCATAATATTTATTTATTTAATTGTGGAGACTAGAATCTTACCAAATATTCTAAAGATCTGATTGTACCCTAGGAGGGCGGGCTGATACAGTTGGTATCAGAGCCTCAGTTCTTTCCGCTCTAGACCCAAGAGTCTTTTCAAAATTTAGGTTGTACTCGTAATCTTTTGTTAATGAACTGAATATGGAAGGCTCAACACCGCAACTCGTCTCGTTCAACCGCAAAGAAAGAGGTACTAGATATTTTGTGACTTGTGCTTGAAACTTGATGCTTTTGGAAATATTGTGAAAGAGAAGTGACGCTTTCTGAATGATGATTTGTTGAATATGAGAACTTGTGAAAAGCATGCTTTATATGCTAGAAATATTATGAATGCGAAGCGATGCTTCTTGAATGATTTGTTGAATGTTGTATGAGAACTTGTGAAAATTGTGAGATGTGAAATGTGATTACTTGGCTGCTACGAAGCAACTCCTATGTGAAATATGAAGTAAATACTATGGCTTTTGAAAAAAAAAAAAGAAAAAAGAAAAAAAAAAAGTGGTGAAGTTATGAAACGGGAGACACTATGCAAATGTATGATTGCTTTTGTTTAATAATGAGGCATGATGTATCACATATTGAGGTATGATTGTGAACACGTGTTGCTTAATGTTGAGACTTGTCATTACATATTCAAACTGAAAATTTAACTTGAAGGACGTACATGTTGATTACTTGGAAGACGAAAATTTTAGTGCATATTTGGTTGAAATTATATGATTTTGAAATTGT
>NC_062966.1:23648936-23751761 GCF_023119035.1 Salvia hispanica
TTCGACGGACGGACTTACAGTTCCACGCTGGCGATAAAGCTGTCCTCAAGGTATCCTCGTCGAAAGGGATAACGCGTTTGGAGTCAAAGGCAAACTGAAACCGCGTTTATTAGGGCCGTACGAAATTCTAGAAGGAGTAGGACCCGTAGCTTATCGTTTAGCGCTGCCGCCCAGCCTTGGGAACGTGCACAACGTTTTTCATGTGTCGCAGTTGCGAAAATACGTGTTCGATCCGAAGCATGTGATTCGTTACGAGGATATTGCGGTAAGCTCGGATCTGAGCTACGAGGAGCGACCCCAGTTAGTCTTAGATCGAAAGGTTCAAACCTTGAGAAATAAAACCACTGCCTTCGTGAAAATTCAATGGAGAAACCACGGGCCCGAGGAAGCCACGTGGGAGCGTGAGGATGAGATGATAAACCTATACCCGGAACTCTTTCCATAAAGGTACCAAATTTCGGGACGAAATTTCTTTTAAGTGTGGTAGGATGTAACACCCCGGAATTTAAAACCCTAATTTTAGAGCCCTAGAATTAATTGTTGATGACATGGAATATGTGAATTAATTGATAAGTCAAATTATTGCATGAGTGTGAAGTTGAAAAGTCAAATTGGTTGACTAGTATGATGTGGCATATGTGATTAATTAATTTATGAGATGGATTAATTGTTTAAGGATGAGTGAGATTATTAGAGAAAATTTCCAAAAATACTAGCCACTATTATTTTGTGATTTTCGAAAATCACATGTAGAAGGAAAGGAGTTATTTTATTTTATTTGACTCCTTACTTGATTTCCTTCCATACCTAGAATTTAATTATTCTACCAAATCTTTCCATACTTCAAGAGATCCTTACCATACCTTATTTTAATTAATATTCGGAAAAAAAATCCATACCTTGATTAGGCTCAAAATACACGCCTATTTCTAGGCCAATGGGGGAGAAATTGTTATTTTAATTGTTTTGCTCCGTGATATTTTATTCTACTCCGGAAAAATACCAAAACAAAATCTTAGCAAATGGAGAGCCATATATTTCGAAATTTCCATGCTTGAGACCCTAGTCTATTTTTGTTAATTCTTCTTCCCTACTCCATAATATTTATTTATTTAATTGTGGAGACTAGAATCTTACCAAATATTCTAAAGATCTTATTGAACTCTATAAATAAGAGCCAAGACCCCAACCCTAGTTCATTATTTTCGCCCCCTCATATTTTCGTCCCCCTCTCTTCTTCTTCATACTCTCTCAATTTTGTTCTACTTTACTCCATTAATCTTGCATCCCTTGAGAAGAAATTGAAGTTTGAACCAAGAATTCTTGAAGAACCAAGTCTTAACTTACTTTCCACCGATCGTTTTTCTCAAAAAGGTATTCTTATAATTATCTTCTTCTTCTACTTGATTCGTCTTCTTTCTAACCGATTAATCGGTACTCTTGAACCCTCATGCATATTAATTAAGCGAGAGTGGGATAAAAAGGACATAGAAAATATGTATGCATGTGGTGTGTGTGTGTGTGGTGTGTTGGTGAAATACTCATGCGCGATATGTATTAATGCTAGATCTAGAGTTGAGATACTAAGGAAAATATATATATGATAAGCATGACTTGAATGATTTATGACGATTAAGATAAGTCGATGGGAAAGAGGGAAGTATTGAGACATGCATGAGTTAAGAGTCGTGATTGAATCTGACTTGTGAATATGTGCCAATGTGAATAAAAAGGTGAAACCTCGGTTGCGAAGCCAGATAACGGAAAAGCGAAACTACTTGAAACTTAAGCAGTCGAGGTGGGCTTTATTCTTAAACTCTTTTACTTCTTGCAAAAATATTGATTGGTGTTATAAAGGTGGTTTAACTGTTATGCCATGCCTATATTTGTTTTATTGTGATATTGTGCCTGAAGCCTAGTTTGTGAGTTCGCTCCACTGGGCCAATGTTTTGGATATGTTATACGAATTCGGGTCTGAGTATGGGCCGCAAACCCTACCAGGCTGTGTACACGAGGGGATCATGAGCCGTCCTTGCTAGTCGGCCGGTCTCGTGGGTGAAAAGTGTGGCCACACTTTCGTCGCACCTTGGATATGATTGTGATTGTGGAATATGATGAGAAAATGGGAGATATTTGATTGGCCAATCTATGAAAATATTTTGTGATACTCGATGATATTTTATTTTGATAAATTGTAAAACTCGAGTTCACTTGGTAAGGGTGGCATAACTTGTAAAATGTTTTGGCAACGAGTTCACTGAGTATTTCAAAATACTCAGCCCTGCATGTGTTTTCCTTATGTGCAGGTTGAACGATGACGTGCGGTGGCGGGTGTTGAGCATGATAATTAATTAAGATGGATATCTGAAACATCAAGCGTAGTTGTGTCTTCATACATAGCTATTCTTTCTCTTGGTCGTTTTCCGCTGAGTTTGATACACTTATGCTTATTTCGGATATGTTGCACTCTTCTTTCGAGTCAGAGGCTTTAGACTATCTTGTGGTTTTTATCTTGGAAAACTATGTCATACTCTTGACATTGTTGAACGTCATTTATTACACCTTCCTTTTTATTCGAGTTTCGAGGTTAAGTTATTGCTTTAAACACTCTGATAGTTCTTTCAAATCTTTTGGTCAACACTCTTTAATTGAAACCCTAGCCTTCATTCATTTCTTTGAGTCCGTTTTGGTAGCAGTCGCCGCATTTATTGTACCCTAGGAGGGCGGGCTGATATAGTTGGTATTAGAGCCTCAGTTCTTTCCGCTGTAGACCCAAGAGTCTTTTCAAAATTTAGGTTGTACTCGTAATCTTTTGTTAATGAACTGAATATGGAAGGCTCAACACCGCAACTCGTCTCGTTCAACCGCAAAGAAAGAGGTACTAGATATTTTGTGACTTGTGCTTGAAACTTGATGCTTTTGGAAATATTGTGAAAGAGAAGTGACGCTTTCTGAATGATGATTTGTTGAATATGAGAACTTGTGAAAAGCATGCTTTATATGCTAGAAATATTATGAATGCGAAGCGATGCTTCTTGAATGATTTGTTGAATGTTGTATGAGAACTTGTGAAAATTGTGAGATGTGAAATGTGATTACTTGGCTGCTACGAAGCAACTCCTATGTGAAATATGAAGTAAATACTATGGCTTTTGAAAAAAAAAAGAAAAAAGAAAAAAAAATGTGGTGAAGTTATGAAACGGGAGACACTATGCAAATGTATGATTGCTTTTGTTTAATAATGAGGCATGATGTATCACATATTGAGGTATGATTGTGAACACGTGTTGCTTAATGTTGAGACTTGTCATTACATATTCAAACTGAAAATTTAACTTGAAGGACGTACATGTTGATTACTTGGAAGACGAAAATTTTAGTGCATATTTGGTTGAAATTATATGATTTTGAAATTGTGAAGGCGAAGTATGACACATGTGTAGTTGCAATTATGTGATTGTGAAATAGATGGACATGAACTGCATGAAGTTGGAAATGCGATTTTGTAGATGATGCATTGACTAAGTGCTAATCTTTACATATATTAATATACGATGCTTGATATGCTATGGAACATCAAATGATTTGTGTGGTGAAATATGCTATTCAAATAAACTTGTTAATTGTGCAATATACGGATGAAGTTTGTGTGGTAATGGGGAACTTTTGAACCTTTTTGCGAATGTGATTACGTGAGATTTATGTTGAAATGTTGCGATGCTTAGATCTTGACTACTTGGAACCTAGCATGACTTAGTTATACGATCACAACATTATATCAACAATAGGAACGTGAAATGACTAGTATAAGACTCCAAGCTATGCTTGAAATTATAGAGTGCCTAAGAAGTAGGCCAGACTGAACGTGCTAGAACTTAGTTGTAGGTTGACAACTGCAGTATCACTTCCCTGAGTGATAGAACCAACGAAAATAAGTATACTTCGAGCTTTGGTGTACCCTTACAATGGCGAGATCATACCAAGATCTAATAAAACTATGCAGTCTTGCATACCATGCCAAAGTGGCGACGCGACACAAATACGACGACGTTTACGACACATTAAGACCACGTGTAGAATGGCAATCGAAAAGACTATGTGACACGGCCAGAAGAAGACTTTGAAGATGCGACCATCAAATTTAGTTATTTTCGACGATACGACGAATCTCGACTTAGAATCCACGGTTTCATAGAACGACGTTGCCATGAATAGGCTCGAGAGAGATGTGCGAGGAAGTGCGACCTTCGTAATTAGAATGACCAATTTCTAATCGACAGTACTTACTTGGATCCTAAATTCTCTTCGGGACGTTTTGAATAACCATGAACCCTTATCTATTTAAACACCTCGTTTGACTCACAATTTGTAAGTGATACCCATTATTTCTTTTCCTATATCGAGCCATGATTCACTTGGCGTGAAATTTGTGTTTGCCCTTTATAACTTTGGACCTCACGTTTGAGTAGTATTCTTCAAACTCATAAGAACGATATTTGGTTTTGTGAGCTTCCGTTATTAAACTTCATTCCTAAAGTTGTCTGTAGTTATGACCTTCAGTGTGACCAAATCTCCAGACCTGCTTTTCTTCAAAGGATGGAATATTCTTCTTGGAACTTTGGTTCACCCCTTTATCTTATAACCATGTTTGTTACAAGCTCTCTTTGGTAGAAGTGAAATTCTTTTAGCTCGGTTTCACTACATATATTGTTTCACCCTCAATGACTTTTCTTTCTTCAGCACCAAGTTAAGGCTATCATGTTCTCTTCTTCCTTAGCGGTTCGGAAAAGTTCCAATCACTTCGAGTTGCCCTCAACAAAACCATTGAACCATTATCGGTGCTACTTCATGACATTTGTCTATATTTCTAAATTTTGACGCGATTGATCGTTTTAGGCCTTGACATGTTTCGATCAAAAACCGCTGTCCGAAATTTTTGCAAATTTTATCGGGCAGTCTGGTATGGGAATTAAGATTTCTAAAACTTTTATTCACCTTACCATTTTACTTTCGCATATGCGTTACTCCTTTTCGTTCGTTGTACTGAGACCCCTTCGAGACCACATTTTGAGATTCTATGGGAAATTCGCACCTTCTTAATATCTTATCTTGCAATGAGTTGTTTCTACTCTTTTCTACCTCGTTGCGCGAAATTGAAATTCGCACTTTTCTACTACCTTATCTTGCAATGAGTGGTTTCCACTCTTTACTACCTTATTTCGTGAATGTACTTGCCCATTTTGTTTTCTTCCAAGTATCTTTCGTCTTGCTGTGCAACTGTCCCATGTTTTTTCTTGCGCAACTGCCTTCTCTCAATATTACTGCGTGATCATTCCTTGAACCCTACTTATAGGGAGAATCATAATTTTTCCAGTATATCAGAATAGGTTTCACCCTGTTTTTTTTTTTTGTGACCCATCTCATGTTCTTTCGAACTCTCATCAGAATTAACTTCTCAAGCTCTATGGGTCTTTTCTTGATACCTTTAAACTTTTTAATTCTCTGAATGGACGAGTTAAGTTTAATAGGAACTTAGTCCTTGCCTTGTTTCGAACCAATTGTCAATGATGAGATTTGAAAATGTCGAGCCAGAAATGTTATTCTTATTTCCGTGATAAAGTTTGGAGCCTTTCCGATGAAAAACATTTTGTGGTGCTTCTTCGAATTGAAATCGGTCCACATCCAAGTCAAGACTGTTTGATTAACATTTAAGTCTTAATACATACTCTAGTTCTTGATGCGACACGGCAAGGGAAGGCGAAAGCTTAAATCTTTTAAGATACACGTGTGAAATAAGTTCTACAGACAGACACGCGCTGAAGTGATACACCAACAGGAGGTGTAGGCATGACCAATAGAACGAGACGAGAAATATTTTGCATTTACGAATTGCTTATATCGAGCTGCTAGGAAATCGAATGTCGTGTTATAGAATTTTCCCGAACTTGCTCGAACGTAGGAATCGTACTAGGAGAACCTAGGTTAGTTGCTCACGATCTGCGAGTTATGGCAATGAGAGATGTCGACGTAATCTTAGGAATGGACGGGTTGACCGCTAACTTTGCGACGAATCGCTGTGACGAGAGGCGAATATTCCTACACGCCCCGAATATGGAACCCATCGTATACCACAGAATCTCGATGAACCGGCGAACCGCTATAATCTCTGCGCTACAAGCCACCGCGATGATAAAGAAAGGACGCCCCGCCTACCTTGTCTATCTCAACGGAGAGGAGAAGGAGGAAAGAAGGATCGAAGACGTCGCTGCCGTACGAGATTCTTCCCAACATTTTCCCCGAAGCGTTACCAGGACCGCCGCCAGATCAACAACTGGAGTTCACGACCGATCTCGAACCAGGAGCCGCACCTGTGTCCTTAGGCGCCATTGAACAAATCAACCTTTAAGAACAACTACCCACTGCCGAGGAAAGACGACCTGTTGATCAACTCCGAGGAGCCGTCGTGTTTTCAAAGATGGATTTAAAATCCGGATACCACCAGCTGAAGGTTCGCAAGGAGGAGATACCAAAGACCTCTTTTCGCACGAGATATGGTCACTATGAGTTCGTCGCGATGCCGTTTGGACTGACCAACGGCCCAGCCGTATTTATGGTTTTGATGAACCGAGTTTTCCACCCGTACCTAGATACGTTCGTCTTAGTTTTCATAGATGACATCTTAGTCTACTCGAAGGACGAGAAGGAGCACGCGGAACACCTACGGATCGCGCTGGAGACGTTGAGAAAGGAGAAGTTGTACGCCAAATTCAACAAGTGTGAATTCTGGCTGAAGGAAGTCAACTTTTTAGGACACATCGTGTCAGCAGAGGGAATCCGAGTGGACCCCGCTAAGGTCGAGGCGGTACAACAGTGGAAGTCGCCATCGACGCAGAACGAGATTCGGAGTTTCCTGGGTTTGGCAGGATACTACCGAAGGTTCATAGAAGGATTCTCAAAGATAGCGAGACCATGACCCAGCAGCTCAAGAAAGGAATCAAGGTGAACTGGACGCCGGAGTGTGAAGCAAGCTTCCAACTTTTGAAGGAGAAATTGACCACCGCACCAGTGTTAGCTGTGCCAGAGCTTGGAGTCGGCTACGTAGTTTACACCGACGCTTCGAAAGTCGGATTAGGATGCGTGTTGATGCAGAACAACAAGGTGATCGCTTACGCGTCACGACAGTTGAAACCGCACGAGTTGAACTACCCTACCCACGATTTAGAGTTAGCCGCTGTAGTGCATGCCCTAAAGATTTGGAGGCACCATCTCTACGGAGTTAGGTGTGAAATCTTTACGGACCATAAGAGTTTAAAGTACTTCTTTGAGCAGAAGGATCTGAACATGCGACAACGGAGATGGCTCGAGCTAGTGAAGGATTACGATTGTGGTATCAATTACCACCCCGGCAAGACAAACGTAGTAGCAGACACTTTAAGCCGTAGAGACCAATCGCAACTCGCCGTCTTTCTGACAGCCGAGGAAAACCTAGTGCGAGAGTTGAGTAAGTTGCGGATAGAAGTAGTTCGAACACCCGATACCGTGAAAGGCCGAATCGCCGCGTTAGTAGTAGAACCTGATCTAAGGACAAGGATCGTTGTAGCTCAACGGTTAGATGAGAAATTAGAAGAGATTCGAGTCGAAGTGAGAACCGGTGAGTCCGGAAGTTTTAGTGAGGCCTCCGATAACGCTCTTACCTTTGAAGGGAGACTGTGCGTGCCGAACGACGAGAGTCTTAGGAACGAAATCTTGAGCGAAGCGCACGAAACCCCATACACTGCTCACCCCGGGAGCACGAAGATGTACCAGGACCTGAAAAAGTCCTTTTGGTGGAACGGCATGAAGAGAGATGTCGCAGCTTTCGTGGGACGTTGCTTAGCCTGCCAACAGGTGAAAGCCTTACACCAACGACCGTACGGGAAGCTACAACCGCTGGAGATACCCGAGTGGAAGTGAGAGCACATCGCTATGGATTTCGTGACTGCGTTGCCGAAAACCCTTAAAGGGAACACCGCGATTTGGGTGATCATCGATCGACTTACAAAGAGTGCGCATTTCATACCAATCCCCGTAACCCATGGATCGGATAGGTTAACTTGGATCTACGTTCAGGAGATCGTGCCATTACATGGAGTCCCAGTGACGGTTACGTCTGATCGTGACCCGAAGTTTACCTCGAAATTTTGGATTAGTTTACAACGCGAGCTTGGAACACGCTGAAACTTTAGCACCGCTTTTCACCCACAGTCCGATGGACAATCCGAGAGGACGATACTAACTCTTGAGGATA
Organism: Salvia hispanica; assembly: GCF_023119035.1. Classification (NCBI taxonomy): domain Eukaryota; kingdom Viridiplantae; phylum Streptophyta; class Magnoliopsida; order Lamiales; family Lamiaceae; genus Salvia; species Salvia hispanica. Next base: position 23,657,224 of record NC_062966.1, read on the forward strand.
TGTTAAGAGCCGTGGTGCTCGACCGAGGCGGAAGTTGGGAGACCGCACTCCCTTTGATCGAGTTCGCCTACAACAACAGCTTCCAAGCGACGATCGGCATGGCGCCTTATGAAGCACTTTATGGGAGAAAGTGTTTTGTTACGAGGATATTGCGGTAAGCCCGGATCTGAGCTACGAGGAGCGACCCCAGTTAGTCTTAGATCGAAAGGTTCAAACCTTGAGAAATAAAACCACCGCCTTCGTGAAAATTCAATGGAGAAACCACGGGCCCGAGGAAGCCACGTGGGAGCGTGAGGATGAGATGATAAACCTATACCCGGAACTCTTTCCATAAAGGTACCAAATTTCGGGACGAAATTTCTTTTAAGTGTGGTAGGATGTAACACCCCGGAATTTAGAACCCTCATTTTAGAGCCCTAGAATTAATTGTTGATGACATGGAATATGTGAATTAATTGATAAGTCAAATTATTGCATGAGTGTGAAGTTGAAAAGTCAAATTGGTTGACTAGTATGATGTGGCATATGTGATTAATTAATTTATGAGATGAATACTAGCCACTATTATTTTGTGATTTTCGAAAATCACATGTAGAAGGAAAGGAGTTATTTTATTTTATTTGACTCCTTACTTGATTTCCTTCCATACCTAGATTTAATTCTTCTACCAAATCTTTCCACACTTCAAGAGATCCTTACCATACCTTCTTTTAATTAATATTCGAAAAAAAAATCCATGCCTTGATTAGGCTCAAAATACACGCCTATTTCTAGGCCAACGGGGGAGAAATTGTTATTTTAATTGTTTTGCTCCGTGATATTTTATTCTACTCCGGAAAAATACCAAATCAAAATCTTAGCAAATGGAGAGCCATATATTTCGAAATTTCCATGCTTGAGACCCTAGTCTATTTTTGTTAATTCTTCTTCCCTATTCCATAATATTTATTTATTTAATTGTGGAGACTATAATCTTACCAAATATTCTAAAGATCTTATTGGACTCTATAAATAAGAGCCAAGACCCCAACCCTAGTTCATTATTTTCGCCCCCTCATATTTTCGTCCCCCTCTCTTCTTCTTCATACTCTCTCAATTTTGTTCTACTTTACTCCATTAATCTTGCATCCCTTGAGAAGAAATTGAAGTTTGAACCAAGAATTCTTGAAGAACCAAGTCTTAACTTACTTTCCACCGATCGTTTTTCTCAAAAAGGTATTCTTATAATTATCTTCTTCTTTTACTTGATTCGTCTTCTTTCTAACCGATTAATCGGTACTCTTGAACCCTCATGCATATTAATTAAGCGAGAGTGGGATAAAAAGGACATAGAAAATATGTATGCATGTGGTGTGTGTGTTATGCGTGTGTGTTATGTGTGTGTGTGTGTCGAATATGTGTGTGTGTGTGGTGTGTTGGTGAAATACTCATGCGCGATATATATTAATGCTAGATCTAGAGTTGAGATACTAAGGAAAATATATATATGATAAGCATGACTTGAATGATTTATGACGATTAAGATAAGTCGATGGGAAAGAGGGAAGTATTGAGACATGCATGAGTTAAGAGTCATGATTGAATCTGACTTGTGAATATGTGCCAATGTGAATAAAAAGGTGAAACCTCGGTTGCGAAGCCAGATAACGGAAAAGCGAAACTACTTGAAACTTAAGCAGTCGAGGTGGGCTGTATTCTTAAACTCTTTTACTTCTTGCAAAAATATTGATTGGTGTTATAAGGGTGGTTTAACTGTTAGCTATGCCTATATTTGTTTTATTGTGATATTGTGCCTGAAGCCTAGTTTGTGAGTTCGCTCCATTGGGCCAAGGTTTTGGATATGTTATACGAATTCGGGTCTGAGTACGGGCCGCAAACCCTACCACGCTGTGTACACGAGGGGATCGTGAGCCGTCCTTGCTAGTCGGCCGGTCTCGTGGGCGAAAAGTGTGGCCACACTTTCGTCGCACCTTGGATATGATTGTGATTGTGGAATATGATGAGAAAATGGGAGATATTTGATTGGCCAATCTATGAAAATATTTTGTGATACTCGATGATATTTTATTTTGATAAATTGTAAAACTCGAGTTCACTTGGTAAGGGTGGCATAACTTGTAAAATGTTTTGGCAACGAGTTCACTGAGTATTTCAAAATACTCAGCCTGCATGTGTTTTCCTTATGTGCAGGTTGAACGATGACGAGCGGTGGCGGGTGTTGAGCATGATAATTAATTAAGATGGATATCTGAAACATCAAGCGTAGTTGTGTCTTCATACAAGCTATTCTTTCTCTTGGTCGTTTTCCGCTGAGTTTGATACACTTATGCTTATTTCGGATATGTTGCACTCTTCTTTCGAGTCAGAGGCTTTAGACTATCTTGTGGTTTTTATCTTGGAAAACTATGTCATACTCTTGACATTGTTGAACGTCATTTATTACACCTTCCTTTTTATTCGAGTTTCGAGGTTAAGTTATTGCTTTAAACACTCTGATAGTTCTTTCAAATCTTTTGGTCAACACTCTTTAATTGAAACCCTAGCCTTCATTCATTTCTTTGAGTCCGTTTTGGTAGCAGTCGCCGCATTTATTGTACCCTAGGAGGGCGGGCTGTTACATATATAGATTTAATTCTATGTGAATAAATCCTAGATAGACTAAGATAAATTTTAATTATGTTTATCCATATCTTGTAGATATAGATAGAATTAATTCTATCCAGAATATATCTTAATTGATTTGGATAGTTAAAATCCATGTTTATCTTTATCTTGTGGATATTTATAGAAGTAATTCTATTTAGAAAATATCCTAGTAGATTTAGATAATTAAATTTATCTCTATCTTATAGATATTAATAGATTTAAATCTATTTAGAATATATCTTAGTAGATTGAGATAATTATTAATCTAGTAATGTTATTATCTTTTGGGTTTAGGATAGATTTAGTTCTATCTAGTTAAATCCTAGTTAAATTAATTAATATTAATTCTAAGTTATCCTAATTTTATGGATATAAATAGATTTATTTCTATTTAGAAAACATCCTACATAAATTTGGATAAAGATAATACAAGATAATCCTTATCTAATGGATTTTTGATAAAATTAATTTTATCTAGAATAAATCCTAATAGATATGATATATTATAGTTTCTTATTTTAAATAATCTAAGATTTTTGTTAATCTTGGAATGGCTTGATTTTATCTTTTATCTTATGGATTTGGAGAAAAATTATTTTTATCCGGAAATATCCTGGTATGATTTAGATAATGATAATCCAATGTAAGTCTTATCTTGAGTTTTAGGATTTTATTTTATCCATGTAAAATCTAGAATAATCCTAAGAGGATTTAGATAGATTAAATTCTATCTAGGTAAATCATAAATTAATTTGGATAACCATTATCCAAGATAAATTTATCTAATCCGAAATTTCTATTTTGGAATAAGATAAGGAATTAATTATTTAATTAAATCTCCCTAAATTTATTAAATAATTTTAATAATTATCTAGTGTGATTAATTACCATGAAGTAAATGGATTCATCTATTTATTTGGTGATTATCTGTTATAAGTGGATTAATCTGTCTTATCTGCTTATGTGATAATTATGCAAAAACCATGTTCAAAATGACTAAGCGATAATTACAACAGTGCGTTGTATATGGTCTCCATGAATTGGTCTATATATGAAGCAGTTTCTAATATTATAGCGACCCACCTTAGTGGGAGCAATAACCCAACGAAATAGCAAGTTCATAAGATTAGACTTCTTAATAGTAAATTGTTTAAACTAGAAGCGTATTTCTAATATTATCGCGACCCACCCTAGTGGGAGCCATAATCCTGTGAAATTGCAAGTTCGTATGTTTAAACATATTTATGAGATAGCTAAGGAATTTTGTTAGTGGCGTACGACCATCCCTAGAAGGAGTATCAAAACAGAAATGAAATTCCTAGATGCAAATATTTATGGTAAAAGCTTAGTCAATATTTGGCGGCCATGCCACCTTAGTGGTCTCTGGACTATTCGTCGGTATTGTGACCAGGAAATTGTTGGAATCCGAATTTGTATGACCTCCCTAGAGGCGTACTTATTTTGGTTTTGGAAGTTGCGAGATACATAAATTGTTTTGTGGTTGTTTGTGATTATGTATCTAGCATAGTATGTGAAAAATAGTTTTATTTCTTTTCAGCCAAATTCTTAATAATGTCTGCGAACCTTAAAGAAATCTAACTCGAAGGCCAAAATTATGTAGACTGGAAATGTAAATGGATAAGATTCTCATTGCTGAAAACTTAAAGATTGTATTCACCAATTCATATCCTCTATTTCTTTGACAAAATTCTATAAAGAAAGTTCAAGAATGCATTTTATGCATGTACTTGACAAGTTCTTTGAGATGGAAGGCCAAACTACTTTCTTTTAAGTAGTAAGACACGTCTTGGTTTATATTGATGAAAGAGGAATATCCAATAAGGACAATGTCCAGATTCTATTGGAATATCCACGAGAGATAGAATATTTTGAGGAATCTTCTGATTCAGTTACTCAAATAGTTTCTACACTCAGTTCTTCGTCAAATGTAATATGAAGTGATGGTATGAAGGTTGTTACTTAAAAGTTGGAAGCATTTTACATGATATTCACTTTATCACTAATAGAGGAAGATAACATGATAGATGACAAATTCGTTAAAGCTGCATCTTTCCTACGTCTTAGTTCAATCGAACAAAAGACTAGCAATGGAAAGAGTGAAGAGCTGAATTGTCATCAATGACTACTGAAAGCAAGAAAGGCAAGATAAATTAGGTGAAAAGGCAAAGTGAAAATGCATTGTAAGTCAGATTGTCCTCTTCTAAAGTAGGACAATGACTTAGATAGCAATGGAGAGATCTTAATCCAGTTGGGCAGTTGTTGCAGTGAGAGCTATTTATTGATGGTCACTTAATTGTTTTGTTTTGATGTTAGAGTTTTGTTTTATTGGTACAATCTTGTTTAGAATGAACTTATATTTAGTTTCTGAACTTGTTTATGATTAAGCGATGTTCGATGTTCGATGTCATTTTATAATCCGTGCATTATTAAGAAATGTGATTTGAATATCTATCATAGTACCATAGAAAAATAAATTATACATCATAGTATCTAAACAATATAAATGCAACAAGATTGAGTTTCGAACAACAGTTCAACTTCTTATACAATGAATGATAAAATATTTATGGCACTTAGAAAATAAGGCCAATAAAGTACTTAGTAATTGTTCAAACTGATTTTGTCTAACTCAAGTGACTATCGAGATTTTAACAACTTGCTTGTTAAATAGCTCGAAAGTCAAGTAAGTCTGGTTAATGCACTATAAGTTAGGATCCTTTGGTGGTTCAAGGGATTCAGAATACTTATAGAGATGCAACATATAAAGACTAGCAAGTCTCAATGGTCTACACCATGGGAGACGAGCAATGAGTAAAGATCAGTAGTGGTAGTTAAATCCTAGTTGACTACTCCAAGCATTCTTTTAAAGAATGGGATAGTCATATAAGAAGATATCGAAGTCTCTCTAAGATAAGTTCGATATGAGAACAGTTTCACTCAATAACACCTTATCATTGATGGGTTATAAGTTGGAAACAACGAGTTATATCTTAAAGAAACTACCATAACATCAGTACCTTCTACAACACACGAGTTGTGGACTAGAGGTAAGTCTAGTCCAGCACATCTCAAGGTGTGGAGTAATTCCAACACATGTTTTGGAAAAGGTATCCAAGTAATTGGAGTTGTGTACTAAGGTATGTTTTAAGATTGTCCCAATTTATAGAAAAGGTACAGGTTCTATAATCTTCACGGCAAGATAGGTGTTTGTTTACACGAATACTAGATTCTTTGATATAGATTATGAGAAGAACTACAAGCCTAACAAGCATGATAATTCTCAACATACTGAGAATATCTATTTTTCATCTTAACCAAGAAGTCAACATTTGTACCTAAGATTATAAGAGTCATGTCGTAGTGGGAGCGTTCCTTACGAACATAACAAATTCATGGGTCTAAGAGAGTCTTTAGACTCAAGTCTTAGATTGACTTGAACCTAATCCCTGTAACTACAAGGACGCATTGGCTCATTCAGACAATCGTTTTTGAAAAGACAATAGATTCTGAATAATAATCTAAGATAGACAAGAATGTTTGCAAGACTTGCGATACTACCCATAGACTTTTTCAGCCAGTGGGAGCTATTGGATCAACAAGTGTAAACATGGATCTTAAAAGGCTAAAATAATGGCTAAAGGGTTACACCTAGAGGGAATCATATTCTTGCTTGCCATTATGCCTAAGACGATCTGTATCATATTGTCTATTGTAGCTTACATAAATTCGGATATATGTATTATGATTGTCAAGACAGTTTTCTTTAAGTAGAAGTCTTGAGGAGATCATCTACATGGAACATCTTAATAGTTATGTCCTACAAGTACAAGTAAGTTGAAAGTGCACTATATTTGGTATTCTTGGTACTCTACGATGATGACATTTATAAAAGTTGATAAACAACTTAGAGGGTTATCTAGCGTAGGAAACTGGTAGTCTACCCAGTTTAAGGATGATGGATTTAAGATAAACTAGTTACATTCTATGCATCTAAGTCATTAGATTACTAGAAAAAGAATGTTAAGTTTTCTTAAAGAATCTGACATCTACATCATACTTAGACACTTTAGCATTGAAAATTCCAAGAAAAGGTTTTACTTCTCTAGATGGAATTATCTTGTCTCTAGCCAAGTGTTTTTCAACACTAAGTGAGATCAAGAGGAATGGAGACATGTTCCGTAATTGGAAGTCTCATGTATGCTATGATGTGTATAAGTTAGATATTAGCTCTACCATTGGCATAGAAGCTTGATATCATTTTAACCATGGCCAAGGACATTGGATTGGTAAGAATATACTATAGTACTTGAAGAAGACTAAACGGTATGCTCTAGTTTACCAGAAATCCATGTTATGTCCTTTAGGTTACATCGACTCGATTTTATTATTGATCGGTGATCGAGTCATCCTCTAACTATGTGTTCACTTTAGGAGTTGAATACTGAGACATGAAGAAGTGTGATCAAATCATAGACTCTATCATGAAAATTACAAGTGTGGTTTCATTGGAAACTACTAAGGTAGTTGTTCATCTCAGTAACTTCCTAATAGCTTTGACCGTGATTCCGAGTATGCCTATGAGTATTATATTTTATTATGGTTACTCTAGTCATGTGTCTAACTCGAGGGAAACACGATCTGATAAAGCTAAGCAATCACATGGAGTGGAAGTATGAAATTAATTTAGGATTAAGTGCGCAGCGAGACATTATGGTTACCAAGATATCATCAGAGAACAACCTGGCAGAATTTTTCACAAAATGCCTATATGGCAACATGTTTTACACATAAGGTGAAGAGTATGGTAGTTCGATGTATCATGGTCCGAGACCTGCTTAGAGTATAAGTGGGAGAGTTTTGGCAGTGGGTATACTCGAAATCATGATTTTGAGTATAAGTGGGAGATTGTTAGGATTGGTATACTGAAAAGCATATTTCTAGCATGCTGCACGGATAGAATTGTTTGTATACAATAAATTCTTCAATCCACGTTTAACCCAAGTCGAGAAGAAGTAATTTTATCGCATTGGTGTTTGCTTGTGCATATATAAGATGTTTCTCAAACATTTAAATGTATAAGAAGCAAAAAAGTCTAATTCTTCTGCATAGTAGACTGGTTGTGAACGATGTTGACATAAGGTGACGCAGTCGGTCCTTTGTAGAAGAGAAATAGAATTTCACAACCTAGATAGGCTTTGGCTACCTATCGTGAAAGGTTGCAGATGTCAGTCCGCATGTTTCCTTACCTTGGGAAATAAACGACACTGGTGTGGTATAGCACTGAAGGATCTAACAGTTGAGATAAGTCTTTCTTGCTATTTACTGAAAGACGAGGTCTCGGTGATTGTTATTTCTTAATCATTGTTGATATAACATCGAGCATACGATATTGATTATCCACTACTTTGATTTATCAAATGGTGCGGATTTTTCGCAATCCAAGAATTCTGATATCTTGGGTAGTGGTGATAAATGTCTAGAGGTGCTAGTATTGTTATTGCAATGAATCGTGTGCTGGGTGAGTCCAGTTTGATAATATCCTCAAGAGGTGTTCGAAAAAGGTTTTATTATTCAGAAACCCGGCCGGTTGGAATTTATTCCAGAATAATAAATTAAGATTTTGAACTAGACAACTCTTGGAAAAAGATATTAATTAATTAAAGTCAAATAGCAGACTTAAATTAATTAATGGATATTTATATCTTAAACACGGGAAATAATAAATTAAAGAGGTAAAGCCCGGATTACTCGTAATTTGGGATTGGACGGGCAGTCAATATTATTATACTATGGTGGATGATAATAATATTCTGTTTGGAGTTATATTAAATTGGGGCTCAATTTAATTAGTAAAAGTCCAATAGGTTTGGCCCAAGTCCAACCTCCATGGATCCCTAATCTGGCCCATCATAACTCTATACATAAAGGAGATTAGGGAGAAGACAAATTAATTAATTCATTTTAATCGTTCCTCTCTCCAAATTGAACGTGATTTTTTTTCAGTTCTCTCCAGAACTGAAATTTTGTCTTCTTCTCTAATTAAGTCCTTTTGTTTCTGACAAGCTTTGCCCACCCAAAGGTCAGATTCTGAGTTCGGGATACAGATTAGAAGATTCATGGTTGAGTACGAAGATCATCTCGTGGAGAAGGCGCAAGCAATCGACGATTCTTTTGAGAATCAGATCGGTAATTCTAAACCGTAGGTAATCATGAATTAGGGTTTTAATTCCTTAAACATGATTTATTTGTGTTCTTGAATGCAATTTGATTTGTTTAACATGTAGATAATTAATCCCATAATCGGTCAAATAGATCTGTAGATCTGATTTATTTGTGTATGCATGTCTTCCGCTGTGCAAGGGGCACCAATCCCCAACAGTTGTCTCTCAAAAGAAGAAGTGGGGACAGTATGAAACTGTCAACTTGACAGAGAGCTGCAGCGCGATTATATAGAGGAAGCTTCCAGCCAAGATGAAAGATCCAGGGAGCTTTACTATTGCTTGCACAGTGTGAGATTGTCACGTGAGGAATGCTTTGTGTGATCTTAGGGCAAGCATCAACCTTATGCATCTCTCTTTCTTTGACAAGCTGAACATTGGTACCTTGAAGCCCACCACTATTACTCTGCAGATGGCAGACAGATCGGTATCATATCCTACGGGGATAGTGGGGGACATTCTAGTGAGGGTGAATGACTTCATCTTTCCAGTGGATTTCGTGGTGTTGGAAATGGAAGAAGACCAGGCTGTACCCCTTATCCTGGGGAGGCCTTTCCTAGCTTCAGGGAAGGCCATGATTGATGTGCAGAAGGGAGAGCTGACCCTTCGTCTCAACGATGAGAGTGTGACTTTCTCTATTTATGAAGCCTTGAAGAGGCACGATTCAGATATTGGAGGGAGCCTCCATTGCAATGTGGTGACCGTGATCGATGAGTGTGTCAGAGAAGTAGCCCATGCCAATTCTTCATAGGATCAACTTGAGAGATGCCTCTTTCAATCATTTTATTCTTCACACTCTTTTGATATGTTGGATTTTAATTCTGATTTGTTGGAATTTGTAGGTGCTCTAGATTCTGCAAGGGAGATTCCTAGACCACGCCGGCAGCAGTTCCTACCTCTTAGGGACGAAGAGGAGGATGCCAAGGAGGAGCAAGACAAGAAGTTGGAGTTGAAGTCGTTGCCTGCACATCTGCAGTATGCCTTCCTTGGAGAGAGTGACACCTTTCCGGTAATTGTATCATCTTCTCTCTCAAATTCAGAATTGGATAAGTTGTTGAGAGTGCTTAGGACTTACAAGGGAGCAATTGGGTGGTCTATCTTAGATTTGAAGGGGATAAGCCCAACAATTTGTATGCATAGGATACACCTTGAGGAAGGGTATAAACCTAAAGCCCAAAACCAAAGGCGTCTCAACCCGATTATGCAAAATGTGGTTAGAAAGGAGGTCTTGAAGTTGCTAGATGCCGGCATTATCTATGCCATTTCTGATAGTGAGTGGGTTATTCCTACTCAAGTGGTAGCCAAAAAGGGGGGTACAACTGTGGTAAAAGAGGAGAATGATGAGATGATAGCTACTAGGTTGGTCACCGGGTGCAGAGTTTGTATAGACTATAGAGCTTTGAATGCTTCCACTAGGAAAGGCCATTTTCAACTCCCCTTTATTGACCAAATGTTGGATAGGTTAGTCGGGCATGAGTACTATTGTTTCTTAGATGGGTACTCGGGGTACGACCAAATTCACATAGCACCCGAAGACCAACACAAGTCAACCTTCATTTGCCCATATGGTGCCTATGCCTATAGGAGGATGTCTTTCGGTTTATGCAATGCCCCTGCTACCTTCCAAAGATGCATGATGTCTATTTTTCATGGTTTGACTGAAAATCTTATGGAAGTGTTTATGGATGACTTCTCTGTTTTTGGTGACTCTTTTGACAATTGTCTTGACAATTTATCTCAAGTTTTGCAGCGGTGTGAGGAGACTAACCTTGTATTGAACTGGGAGAAGTGCCATTTTATGGTTAAGGATAGGATTATACTTGGTCACAAAATCTCTGCAGGTGGCTTGGAGGTTGATAGGGCGAAGATCATTGCTATTGAGCAACTACCTCCCCCATCCAATGAGAAGGGAGTGAGGAGCTTTTTGGGACATGCCAGGTTCTATAGGCGTTTTATTAGGGATTTTTCGAAGATTGCTAAACCTCTTTGTAATTTATTAGCAAAGACGTAAAATTTAATTTTTCCTCTAATTGTGTGCAGGCATTTGAAAAGTTGAAGTTAGCTTTGGTGAGCGCCCCCATCCTCATCTCACCAGATTGGTCCCAGCCCTTTGAAATCATGTGTGAAGCGAGTGACATGGCAGTGGGCTCAGCATTGGGACAGAAGAGAGACAAGATTTTCCGGGTGATTTACTATGCGAGCCAGACCTTGGATCCAGCTCAAGCCAACTACACTACCACTGAAAAGGAGATGCTAGCTGTGGTCTATTCTTTCGACAAGTTCCACCCCTACCTCATTGGGGCCAAGACCATCGTCTTCACCGATCATGCCGCAATCCGTCACCTCTTTGAAAAACAAGATGCGAAGCCAAGGTTCATAAGGTGGATTTTACTCCTTCAAGAGTTCGATTTGGAGATCCGGGATAGAAGAGGGTGTGAAAATGTGGTAGCGGACCACTTGTCGAGGTTGGAACATGCTAATTGGAGACCGCGGCTCGTACTGTATGGGAGATGGAAGTGGAGATGGACTGGGTGACGGAGTTCTCTGGATAGGAGAAGGTAGACGCCTATGACCGGATAAAAATACCCGAATCCTTTGGTTTAACCTTCCCTATGCGTTCCTCTTCTTGTTGAATGTTTCGATCTCAAGATCGATTGGCTCTAAAGGTGGACCTTTAGAACGCGTGTGCATACAACCTGCCCAAGGAAACACAAAGATTAGAGAACTCAAAAATAAAAATAAAAATAAATCAAATAAAATCTAGATTAGTAATCTCTATTATTATCACGATATTAAGCTATATTGACACAAAATTATCCCCGGCAACGGCGCCAAAAACTTGACTCAACTTATTTTAACACAAATAATACCCGCAAGTGTACGGGGCTAGTGTAGCAATTAGCAAGCAAGGGTATCGTATCCCACAGAGACAATATTGTATCAACTCAAGTACCATGAATAAATTTCGATTACTATCTAGACAATTCAAGAGAAATGGTTTTGTTCTAATACTACTATAAGCATATAACAATGAAAAAGAAATTAAAAGTGACAAGAGGAAATAAACACAAGCAAAAAGATACCACAAAGAGGAGAGTAGAGTTTTGGATCCAACTACAATGGAATTGTATTGTGATTGATTCAACAACTTCGATTACCCATTTTATGTCTCTAGGATTACTAGGAAAGTCGCTAGTCTAGGTTGAGCCCCCTCGCGAGTGTACTCACCCCGTTGATTAACCCTTAATATTGAAGTCTCATTCTAATAAGTTTAGATTAACTCCATAGAACAAAAGACCCAAGTCCTCACTAAGGTTCCCCTCTCTCGAGTGTAGATTATCAAAGTGATGCTCACTCTTTTATCAAACCTAGATAGGTATCTCTCGATTACAACTATAAAGGTAAACAAACTCAATTGGTAGCTAAGCAATTGAATTGAAAAGACACAAGAATGAACAAAGAAATCACAAGAGCTAAGCAATAAAAAGAAGTCCTTGAATTAATCACAAACATCCATTGTAGTCTTCACCAAAACTCCACAATAAAATTAGCTACTCATGTTCTTCATGAAAACCAAAACAATGGATTCAATCAAATACATCAAAGAAAGCAAATAAATACTCCTGTGGAATGATTCTATGGATTAGAGACTCCAATCTCTCGATTTGTAGTCTTCAATCTTCAAATCTCTCTTCAATAAAAAAAATAATTTAAAAACAACTACATTTACGATAAATTACGGAATTAAATTTACGAGACATATTAATTTACGGAATTAAATTTAACAGCAACTGGACAAGCAATAGGCTAGCCACAGGCTAGCCACATCATCAGCACTATTAAAAAAACAACTAAATTTACGGAATTAAACACAAAATACAGAATTAAATTTACGACACATATACAGAAAAATTCATTAATTTCATTTTTAAAAAAGTACATTAATTAAAAAAATTACATAATTAAAAAAAACCGAGCTTCCACACACGAGCCCCCGCCGCACTCTACTCCTCACTAATTTTTTTAAAAAATACATTAAAAAATGCAATAAAAATACAATAACTTTATATAAATTAAAAAAGGTACATCCTAAAAAAATTCATAAAAAAATACATTAAAAATGCAATAAAAAAATTAAAAAAATACATTAAAAAATGCAATAAATAAAAAAAATGCACAAAAATACAACCGGCTAGCCGAAATTGAGCCTATTATGGCGGCTAGCGGGATCGGCCAGTGGTCGGCTAGCGCCCGCAAATCGGCTAGAACTCGCCGATCGGCTAGCCTAAATTACCGCAATGGAGGCTAGCGAATCGGCCAGCGGTCGGCTAGCGCCCGCGATCGGCTAGCCTATCCGCTAGCCTCCATTGTGGATGCTCTAAGGGACACACACCCACGACACGCGTGCAAAACTCCCCATCCTTTCATAGACCTTGATATTATATTCTTGGAGTCCATGATATGGGCCAATCGAGATAGGCAAAATAAACTAAATTTTGATCTATATATATCTAACAAGTTTTCATCGATTAACAACTGAAGGAGAGATAAATAACTATTCAAGAACCGATAGACTTATCGAGTGGATCGGTTGGCTAAGCCCAGTTCGACTAGGTTCGTTGGCCCAATATCGAAACAAAGCGGGCTTAAACTGGACTCATCAATTGAAAAAAGCTTCTATTAGACGATTTCCTAATTAACTCAACCCAGGCCCAATAAAAACTCAGCTAGCCCAGGCCCAAGATCCACTGTCTACGATCAACCTATATCTGAATTAATTTTAATTATTTCTATCCTAACTATTTCTATCTATTTATATTTTTCCAAATTCCTTATTCTTCCAATTCATTTTTCTCAAACATAATTATAATAATTTTTTGAAAAAAACATCATAATTATATAATATGATGCTAATCTAAAATCATAAATCAATTATATATATTAACCATAAATGAAAATGGAAGATCTTTTGAATATTTTGCATAAAATTATTAATATACTCCTACTCAGCCAGATCTTCCAAGCACTTGGAAGTGAAACGAGGGGTTCACCTACCAAATATAGTAAAAGTGAAATAAGACATTCATTGGCGGACGGACGAAAAAGGAAAAATCAGAATTTAATTACGAACGAATGGAGTATTAATTAAAGACGACATTTTGTAAATAGGAATTTTTTGTAGAGTATAGGCCAAAAGTGGTCCCTAACATATGATCGTTTTATCATTTTGGTCCTAAACATTATCTTCTTGATTATTTGGTCCCTCACAAATGAACTCGGACCGAAATCGGTCATAAACTGACAGAACCGTTAAAACTAACGGTCAAACAGGTGTCTAGCCGATTTTCACCAAATTAAATATTTTTATCAGATTTTTTATTTATTTCAAATGTAAAAATTATTATTCTAAAATAATTTAAAGTAAAAATTAAAACCTACATAATCTGAGATGTATCAACAACACTACATCATAATCTTAAACTCATCAAAATTAATCACTAGCTCCATCGCCATTAAGATAAAAAGGGGCGATCATACTGCAGTCGTGAATGCTTCTTCTCCACCCCAATATACAGCATTCTCTTCAAGCTCTATGGAGTAATGCACGCGCTTCCCTCCGGCGCGTAGAGTTCGAACGCCGCCTTCAAATCGCTCTGCTTCTCCTCCTCTCCCGCCCCCTCCACTACCTTCACGAAATCCTCCAAACTCAACAGCCCGTCCCCCTCTGAATCCGTCAGCGCCACCACCACCTCCGCCTCAGCCGCTACCATGTCACCGCTGATCGAGGCAACGCATTGCTGCAGCTTCTCCGGGCTTATTCTACCGCCGCTGTCTGAATCGAAGTGGTTGAAAACTCTTGCTCGAATTTCTCCATTGATGAATTTGTGAGATGCGAAATTTGGGGAAAAAATTAAGATACACTGTAATTGATTGAATTAGAAAAGAAGATATTTTGTGAGCGGATGTTTTTTGGCGATGGAGTTTGGGGTATTTATAGGTGTTGTAAAGGAAACGCCGGGTACCTGCAAATCAACCACGATTAACAAAAATCGGCTGTGGCGCACCACCCGCCGCCGCAGAGGGCGTGGAGGAATGCGCCGTCACAGAAAACGACGCCGTAGAGGTGGAGGGAGAAGAGCGTTGCAATGGAGGTGATGGAGAAGATGATGTTGTTGCCTTTCTTGTCGAAGAGCCCTAATTTGGTGATTTCGTGGACGAGTTTGCGGTAGTCCTTGGAGACTTCGGAAACGTCGTAGTTTTGGAGGTGGAGGTGGTTGTGGAAGGGGGCGAGGTGGGACCAGGTATAGCCGGGGTGGTGGGCGACGAATGCGTCGGTGGCGTCGTGGCCGACGAAGTTGAGGAGGGGAAGGTCACCGTGGGTGGGATTTGAAGAAGAGGGAGAGGGTTTAATTTTTTAATTTAAGAACTTTAATTAGGTGTAACTAATTACAATTAGTAATTTAATTTGGTCAAAATCAGCTAAACACCTGTTTGACCGTTACTTTTACCGTTATTTTTAACGGTTTTGTCAATTTAGGACTGATTTTGGGCCGAGTTCATTTGTGAGGGACCAAATAATCAAAAAGATAATGTTAATGACCAAATTGATAAAACGACCATATGTTAGGGACTACATTTGGCGTTTACTCTTTTTTGTAATAGTCCAATTTTAATGTTAAAATCATGATTTTTATGACTGGACTTTAAGGTTGGGGAACGGACAAAAATTCATGATTTTTTAAAAAATTTGCCCCTAGTGAAATGATCAAAATGAAATGGAAAAAACATCATTTTAGGTGCTAACTCCTAAAACGACTTCTTTACTTAATTACATAAAGGGTCAAGTCAACCCTAATAACATGTCAATTTTTGAAAGATTCAAGAGTAGCTAGCTAGTAGTTTGTCGAGATAGGTTTAATTTTGCATCACAGACAATATTCAATCTCACTTTGCTCTTGTTTTATACTCCCTCCGTCCCTCATTAAGAGTCACACTTTTCCATTTCGGTCCGTTCCCAATTAAGAGTCACACTTTATTTTTACCATAAATAGTAAGTAGGTTTCATATTCCACTAACTCAATTCACTCACATTTTATTATAAAATCAATATAAAAAATGGGTCTCACATTCCATTACCTTTTTCAGCCAACTTTTCTTTACATTTCTTAAAGTCCGTACTCGGTCAATAGTGACTCCTAATAGGGGACGCAGGGAAGTATTTGAATTCGAAAGTCTACGCGTACTTCTCCAAATTCGGCCACAATCTTAATGATTTTTTCAGCAATTTGTCCTTAATTAATTTCATAACATATTTTAGTAGTATTTTATTTTCACACATATTTGTATTAGAGCGTGTGAAAGTTCTCAATAGCATTAGTTGGTTTTACATATAAAATAAAAATATTTTATATGCGACATGTTTCGTATGATAATAATTTCAATTGCCCATAGTATGAAACGGGCCTCAATTGGTTTGGCTTACATACGAGGCCCAGTTATTTATTTAATTTGCTTATGAAAATAGTTTCTATGACTAATCCTTGTAGGATTTCTATTACAAACTGTAACTTGTAACATTTCTATGACAAATTATTTATTTTTTACCTATTTAAATAGTTTATTGTGTTGCGTTCTAAGATACAAAATCCATAATTTGAGCTTACATCGTTTTGTGATTAACAAATTACCACAAAAAAGTGTAAATGAATTGTTTGATCAAATGCAAAATTGAATCTATTTCACCCGAGAAAATGAGATGAAAACGGAAACTTAACAGTCATACTTGACAGACAAAAAGCAAATTCAAAAGGGTAAAATATTCAATTATTGGTTTTATGATTTCATGCCACTTCATCAGACAAACAAATATTGGGTTGAAAGGTATGGCTATTTATTTTTTTATTATTTTGAAAATGCAAAAAATATTTATTTTTATTCAATTAAATGGCATTATGGAAATATTATTTGTAAGTGTGGTTTTATGTACTTTTTTTATATTATTTAAAATTGTTTATATTGTCTAGAATATTTTGTAATACCATATACCTTAGTTATTTTATTTATGTTTTAAATTAAAATTATTGATGGCATAAAAAGTGAATCAAGACTTTACAGCTATGATCAATTTCTTTTCAGAAAGTTGTCGAATTGAAGCTGCTTCAATTACCTTCTCCGGTCTTTATTAGGGGATTATCCAAAGAGTTTATCATATAGTTTTAGATTGTTGAGGTTAGTTAATTTAGAGAAATACTACGACGAAGAAGAGAGTCCCCGTGGGCTAGTTAACTTGTGCTTTCTTTGTATCGATGTTCAGAAGCTGCTTCAATTACCTTCTTCGGTCTATTTGCTCTGGAATTTACAGACACTGATTATAACTAATGCCGGTATGAATTTTATTTGCGAGATTTGGAAGATGCCTCAACTTTGGAATGCCACAGCCCTTGGAGGGTCACTCGATGGTGCATATTGTCTCCCCGATTCTTTCATTGATTAAGAAGATATGGTGTTGGAAAACCTAGACACACTTTTTCCATGACCAATCTCAAGTTTGGGGAAGGGGTGCTCAAAAGAATCCCTAATACTACCTCTGTCCCTGAAAATTTGATACATATTACCATTTCGGTCCGTCCCTGAAAATTTGATACACTTTACTTTTACCATTTTTGGTAGTGGACCCCATATTCCACTAACTCATTCCTACTCACATTTTATTATAAAACTAATACTTTAAAAGTAGAACCCACAACCCACTAACTTTTTCAACTCAATTTCCATTACATTTCTTAAAACTCGTATCGGGTCAAAGTGTAGCAAATTTTGGGGGACGGAGGTAGTATCAAACTATTGGGGCTACGCTATGAAGACTCGTTAGTAGAAGAAGAAGAAGACTACTACCGGCTCAGCAATGTTTGTTGCCTCCACAAACTTGAATTTCTAGATCTGAGGTGTTATTCACAGTCCAGCCATATGGTACGGCAAGTCAGCTTCCCGCATTCCCTCAAGACGTTGATACTATGTGGAACCTTTCTTCCTTGGGAAGACTTGAAGCAAAAATAGGTGTGTTGCCCCTTCTTCAAGTTCTCATGCTGCAAGAAGATTCATTTGTTGGGTCTGAGTGGGAAGCATTGGAAGACCAATTCTCGAATCTCAAGTTCTTGCTGATTGAGCTATGTGATGTAGAGTGTTGGATCACAGACAGCACCCACTTTCCACGCCTTGAGCACCTTCATCTTTGTTATCTACCAAGGTTAAGAGAGATTCCTTCATGCATCGGAGACATACCAACACTTCACACAATTACGTTGGAACGTTACAGTCGTTCTATGGTGGATTCAACTTAAATAATAAAGGAGGAGCAACAGGATCTCGGCAATCAAGGCCTTCAAATCACAATCAAGAAGTTTTAGTGAGGTAACAACTCAACCTTCTTTCCTTGATGATTATTTTGAATTATCAAGCTTTTTAAACTTAATCATAGTCCTCACTTCACATAAATTTTGGATTCACATGCACATTAATTACCCCTAGAAATTCATGTTTATTACATATTTTTTTTGTTTAACATGTTTATTACATTTTTCTCTAATCCTTTATGATCATAAATTTCCTTCCTTATTCATTTGAAATCATAACAACACCGACCACATTGTAGAAGCATATTGGTTGGCTAACCAATTTTTAAATAACTTTTACCAATATATCTTCTTTGCAGAAATTGATCGTGTCTGCGTATAATATATAGGAGAAGATGCAAGTCTACAAAAATAGATATGATCCAAGATTCCAAGTTGTGTTTGTTTACTATCTTTTAATTTTTAACTTAATTACTATTCTCTTTACCATCCAAGACTCCAAGTATTGTATTCATTTCTAGATTGAGAACATTTCTGCAACGAAGTACTATATGATTTTGTGACTTTGAGATTGAGAATTCGTGTTGGTGGTGTTTTCAAGCTGAAACTTCTTTTTTCTTATAGAAGAATGTGTTTAATTATTTATCATAATTTATTTTAAAATTAAGAACAAAATCCAGTATTTTCCT
The DNA here is from genome assembly GCF_023119035.1 of Salvia hispanica. Classification (NCBI taxonomy): domain Eukaryota; kingdom Viridiplantae; phylum Streptophyta; class Magnoliopsida; order Lamiales; family Lamiaceae; genus Salvia; species Salvia hispanica. The sequence goes on from NC_062966.1 coordinate 23,676,151, forward strand.
TTATAACCTAATCTTTTAGATGTGGTCTTCTTGTACTAATTAATGGTGCCAAAAACTGTAATTATAGTATTCATTATCAGTAATTGGTTAAAAGTGTCACAACATCCACCTAATATGAAAGCTTGTCACAATAATTCAATAAAGCCGTCCAATTAATTAACATTCTCTTTTTTAAAGGGTGCTAATTAATTTATTCTTAGTGTAAAAGCGATACTTTAGTATATATATGTACTCAACTTGCCTCAATTATTGGAAATTCATGACACCCCAATTTTGGATTGTTCTAATATGTCAATTGGTAGTTAGACAAAAAAAAAATGTAAAATTTGAACAAAGTAAGATTAATCTTCAAGAAATGTATATGATCTAAACCATCAAAAATCTATAACAACCAACAACAGATCTACACGTTCCAAACCTGATCCAAGAGTTTCCGAGGAACGTGAAGACGATCGGATCTTCACAAATCTAAAGCATTTAACAACGATCGCAAGTGAATTTTACGTGAAAGACACAAAGTCTATCCCAAGAAAACTAATAGAGTATTTGCATTATGTGACAAAGTTAATTAATTCATAATGTTTTGGTTCAAATTTTAATGTCACATACAATGCACGAGTATTTCTTATTTATTATAAAATGGCTAGCTGGCTTTGGATATTTGAACAAGCATCACATGAGTTTAAAATGTAGATATGTAACCTGTCAGTTTATTATTAGTAAATAAACCTTTCTTATGACATGTTTAAACTTAACAACCTTGATTAGTTTCATTTAATCAATGATTTAAATGCATGTGGGTTATTTTTCTTTCACAGGGCCACTAACCCTTATACAAAACACAATACTTTGATGTTAACAAATTTTAACAACATTAGTTTTTGCATAATTTCTGGTATTTTCGGATTATTAAAATGGCACGAGAAACAAAATTCATTAAAGCCGTCTAAGTAATTTACATTATCTTTTTTGAAGGAGCTGATTAATTCATTCTTATTCAAAGATTATTTTATACTCAACTTGCCTCAATTATTGGAAATTCATTTAAATTCTTCTATAAAGTTTATGCTTAAAACACAACCAACACAAAATCCCAATCTCAACATATTATAAGTAACAGTGTATAATAACATTAACTTGCAGAAATAATATTCTCAATCTTCAAATGACTTGGATGATAAAACACAATGGCAAATAAATTACAAAATTGATAGCGAACAAACACAACTTCGATTTGCACCTTCTCCTACTACAAGCATCTTCATCTTTAAAAAAAGGGCAACCAATTTCCTTCATGATGAGCAAGTGTTAGTAATTAAAAATGAACAAGAATTGATTAAAACATGAATTTCAGGGTACTTAAATAATATGCATCTTTTTAGGTTGTTAATAATGTATCCAATTTTTGATGTTCTTTTTTATGAAACGGCTGTTTACTAGACTGCGAGATCTAGGAACTCAATAAATAGAATATCACGGTCGTTGGACTCACCCTTCAGCCCGCTGTCAAAGAAAATAATACCTCAACCCACTACACTGTAACTAGCATAGAGAAGCAAGGGTCGAACCCACAGAGACAGATAGGACGCGATTGAGAGTTAAGAAGACTTTGGACTGATTTGGCTGCTGCCACGCAAACTTGGGTTGAGAACTTAACTACTAGACTCGGGAAGTGCAAATGATCTATTCTAACAACTAGACCTAGGAAAACATAACGAAAACAAGTGTGATGAAAACAGAGATTTAAACAGAGTAACACCTTAGCGACGAAATTTACCTAGTGAATAACTTTCCTAAAATGACTAGACAGACGAAGAACAGACCGTGGGGACCATTTCCAAAAACAGCAAAGGTACGAATGAAAAGTTGCAAATAACTAACTATGAATTTAACTAACATCCATCTTCATATCTTCAACCAATTCAAGCATAAACATGAATAAAACAGAGCAACAACCTAGATTGAAACAGAACATGGTGATTCGAACGTCGGAAAAACATAGATCACTGGAAAATGCTCAGATCTACAATAGCTAGATGAAGTAAACTAAAGGTGGTAACTAAAACCCAATAACCATGCAGAATTCAACAGATCTAACATCGGATGCTTCATCCGCTCTGGATCCAAGCCATCCACAACAAACCACAACAATTCTCATCTCCGATTACTCCGATCTAACCAGATTCATCCGATCAACTACAATTCCAACACAATCCAACTTCAACAAAACAAATCAAGTGCGAAAAGCAACCAAAGTAAAGCAATATTCATCACAAATATAGAACGGAAACAGAAAATAAACTTCCATAGCCAAATGATTCAGAATTCAACGAGGATTCAACAACAACATAAACGCCGAGCTTCGAACAACGAAGACTCGGAGAAATTCAGAGCAGAAATTAAAGCAAAATCAGTAAATTATTTTTTCGCCTCACGTGGAGACGGTGGTACACCAAAGCAAATCAAAAGACGAACCCCAACCCCATGAATCTCCTATATCTCCAGGTGTGTGTAGAGGTGTGTGAAAGTGAGCTAAGAGCAAAATGTGAGAGAGATGATGATCCATGTGTGTTGCGTGCACTTTATTTATAGACGTGGAGGTGATCTTCTAGAATCTTCTTGAATTTCCTTCTTTGCCCTCCATCTAGCAATCTCCTCTGCCTGGCAATTTTTTTCCTTTTCTGCTCACTTTCTCGCCAAACTCCTTCACCAGGTGATTTTCTTCCTTCCTTCCTGGATCTGGCGATTTCTTCTACACACCTAACTTAAAAGTTGTGTTAGACCTAGAAATTCGTTGAATTTAACCCATAACCAATACATGAAATTAACCTTATCATACACAACCCTTCTGTTAACTAATTACATGTTTATTACATTTTTCTCTAATCCCTTATGATCATAAATTTCCTTCCTTATTGTAGAAACATATTGGTTGCTCAACTTGGCTACCCAATTTTTAGATAACTACCAATATATGTTTGCAGAAATTGATCATGTCTGATGCAAGTCTACAAAATGGAGATGATCCAAGTTGTGTTTGTTTGTTATCTTTTTTTAACTTAATTACTATTGTCTTTACTCTTTACCATCCAAGACTCCAAGTATTGTATTCATTTCTAGATTCAGATTTCTGCAACTAAGTAAATGATTTTGTGACTTTGCCCTTTGAGATTGAGAATTTGTGTTAGTGGTGTTTTCAAGCTGAAACTTCTTTATTCTTATAGAAGAATTAATGTGTTTATTTATCATATATATATACTTCTTTCCATTGCAACCGATCACAAAGGTTGCCATTGTCATTCTTGTTTTTACGATTCCCTCTCTTTTCATGTTTAGTATTATGATGAACTGAAGTTTAACAAAATAAAGTTATATTCCATTTTTTCCGTTTTTCTAAGTATGAAAATTGATACATCCATATTCTTTGCTAGGTCCAATGAAACGACAAATAAATTTATTTGAATCTTTTGTCATAGGTTGGTAAATGTCACTTTAATTGTTTGGTTAATGTTCGAATCTTCCGATTAATGATTTTGTCAATTTATCCCAAACTTTTCAATTTAACGATTTTATTCTTAGCATGTAGTAATTATATCAATTACATCCTAATTCTATCCATTTAATTAATTGTTTTCATATAATTATTTATAAAACATAAAAGTAAAATAAAATATTATTAGTATTATAACACAATTTCTTTTTTGGAGGAAAATAGCACGTCATGTCAATGTTTGAGTAAAATTATGATTATAGAAATTGATAAACATACACATGTTCTCAACTGTTCATTTATCTTAGTACTAGTAAATATGAATTGCTTCTAAAATACACAATTATCAATAGTTTGACACACAATTTGTTGATTTTGGGCTAAATCCAATGCCGTTTGGGCTGAATAGACGAAAACAGCAATCTGAGAATTCCATGGGCTTTTACATGCGGCCCACTCAATAAATTGCGTAATTGTAAGCTGTAGGGATGTCAATCGGGCCAGCCCATCGGGTTTCGGGCCAATCCTATTCGGGTTGCAGGTCAATCGGATGCGGGCTAATCGGGCTGTGAATTTTTCGGGTTATAAAAGTTCAACCCTAACCCTAAAAGCTCGGGTTTCGGGCTAGCCCAACGGGCTAATCGGGTTGCTACCGATAAAATTAACATGCGTTCAATTCAATAAATAATGGTGAAAATTAGTTATATTTATAATATGTAAAATATTTAATTATGATAAATTTGAGATATATGCTTAAACTCAAACATAAACATGATCAAATACTAATCTTTGTGATTTATGCAAAATAAAACATAAACATCAACAAATTTTAAAATATGTTTTAGAAATTTAAATATATTTTTTAGTGAATTTGATATATGTTAATAAAAATTTAATATATAAAATTGAAAGTTATTTTTTTAGTAATCTATATTATAAAATAACCAATGAAGTGTCGAATTAGAGTAAAACAAATAGAATAATAGAAATTGTATCTGGTTTTGGGGCCAGCCCATCGGGTTTTCGGGTCTAGCCCTAACGGGTTACGGGTTAATCGGGTGCGGGCTAATCGGACTGTAATTTTATCGGGCTAGAAATTTTCAGTTCTAACCCTGTAAATTTGGCAGGCTATTCGGATCGGCCCACAGATTGCGGGCTAAATTGACATCACTGGTAAGCTGTTTATTAAAGGTCAGTGATAAAAAAGAATCATTTTCAGTTCTTCAAATCAATTAAAACCTTTGATATAATTTGTGACGTAACAGTTCAACCTTCTTTTCTTTAATGATTACTATTTTATTAGGCTTTTTGTTTCGTAAACAATTTATCCTTTAATACTTAAAAACCCATCGAATTTTGATGCATTATTAATTATCTAAATAGATGCATATTAATTAAGTACCCTGAAATTCATGTTTTAATCAGTTTTTGTTCATTTTTCATCATGAAGAAAATTGGTTGCTTTTTTTTCATAGGAGAAGGTGCAAGTCTAAGAAAAGGAGATGATCCAAGTTGCGTATCTACTCTATCATTTTGTAATTTATTTGCCGTTGTCTTTTAGAAGAATAATATGTTGAGATTGAGATGTAGTGTTGCTGTTGTTTTAAGAATAAACTTTATAGAAGAATGTATCGTTTTCGCTTTAATTGCCTTTATGTTTATTACTTTCTTCGTCCCACAATAGATGTCACGCTTGTGAAATGACATGAAATTTTAGAAAATTTTATTTTGTGTATTAAGTGCACAGGTAAAATTATGATTTTTATATTAATTTGAGAGAGAAATTTTTTTTTAAATAAAAATATGACATTTTTAATTAGACAAACTATAAGAAAAAGTGATACATCTTTAAGCCACGACAAGAGTAAATTCTTTTTTCTAATTTGGAATTTCATAAACAAAATATGAACTATAATTTGCAGCATATATGTACATAGACCATAGTTTGTGTTTCTCTCTTCAATTAAAGCACGGAAATTCAGATATAATATATTCAGCGAGTGGAATTCAGTTAATTTTATATTGAACACCGAAATAAAACCAGAGACATCTCAAAGGCCAATCTTTTTATTTGACGAAGATGAACTGTTTGATGAGATTCCAAATGAAATTAGTAGAGGGTGGGAATACGAGGGTGGGAATACGGGTATCCGTGGATACCCGACCACGAAAAAACCGGGTACCCAAACCCAAAAATCATCTAAATGTCTATCCAAAACCTGATCCGATATATTTTTGGGTATTCCAATACCCGCTCCGGATATCCATATCCAACGTATCGGGTATCCAAATACCCGACTCTTTACATGTGTTAATAACTAATAAAAAAAATTCAAAATTTATATAATAATATACATATAGAAATATTTAAATTGACTAATATTTTTTATGTTGCATTAATTTTGTAGTATAAAACTATAAAAAAATGAGTTGCTTTTATTTTAAAGTACTCCCTCCGTCCCATTAAATATGCAACATTTGGGAATTGACACCGGTTTTTATGTAGTGTTGTTTTGTGAGTTAATGAAGAGAGAGCAAAATAAAAGAGATGAAAAAGTAGAGATAGAGATGTTTCCATTTTAGGAAACGTTTCATTTTTAATGTGACAAACTAAAAAGGAAAACGTTTCATTTCTAATGGGACATGGGGAGTATATGATTATATTTATGGGGACTGGTTATGCAATATGTAAGTAAAATAGTAAAAATTACGTATTTAACTAAACAATAGAAGCAACTAATAATATAATTCAAAAGTCAAAATAATTAACAAAAATATAAAAATCACATTAGTTGGTTATGCAATACGTAAAACTTGAGAGTTTGGATAAGCCGTGACCTAAAATAAGAGAGATTGACTTATTCATATAAAGTTTAGAGAAAGTTAACCTAGTAAATTGTAATTAGTAAATAAATTAGCCTAACTCTTGAACCTCAGAATGGCTAAACTTAATTTAAAAATTGCTTTAAATAATAAATTGGATATTCGGGTAATATCCAGTACCATTCGGGTTACCCAATACCTGATTTATCTTAAATTTTAATATCCAATCTCACACTCAATTTCATAAAAGTGGATATTGGGTATCTAATACCCGACGGATATCGGGTCGGGTACGGATAAACCCAATGCCCGATATCCATATCCCCAACCCCTAGTCGTTAGTAGTATTTGACTAAGAAAATGAGATCGCGAAGATTATTATGCATTTTGTAAGTGGGTATAATTTATTTCTAAAATATGCAAAAGGGAATATACATTTGTATTATTTTATTTTGTGGATATTTATGTACTCTAGCCCATTAACGTATTTATCTTTTGATTCTTATTGGGCCGTTTTCTCTCAGTCCTCTTTCCATCCCATAAAATAGAGATTTTTAAAATGGAATAATTGATAAAAATAAGAGAGATATAAAAGAAAAAAATATTAGAATATTGTTAAATGGAGAATGACGTCCTAAAAAAATTACTATACTAAAACTAGAAATTAACTACTATTTTTAATGGGAAAAACTAAATTAAAAAAAAAATCAATTATTATGGTTCCATATTTGAACAAGCAATCAAGCATCACATCACATGTATGAAAATATAGAATAGTATGTAACATGTTAGTTATTTATTGTAAGTGAACCTTTTTTATGCCAAGATAATAATTAGTCAACTTTTCTGCGTGATGTCTGAACTTAACAACGTTGATTATATTATTTAAATGCATTGGCATCTACGAGTGTTGTTTTCCTGTCACATGGCCCCTATATAGTATAATTTCAGTAGGTCTCTTTTTAATTTTTTAAGCTCAATAAAATATGAGTTGGAGGGGCTTGGTTCTTATTGTATACTCAACTTGCCTCAATTATTGGAAATCCATGACACTCCCCAATTTTTAATTATATAATCTGTCAAGCGGTTATTAAACAAAAAAATGTAAGTAAGACTAATCCACAATACTATTCATCAAAAACTAGCTAGATTTTTTTTATTCTTTCCATTGCAAATTAAAACAGTCTTTCTTCTTCACATTGCTAGTCTCTGTCTGTGAATTGAGATTGAGTGAAATGGCTGCATATGGAGCACTTGTTTCTGTGATGAATATTATAGATCAAATTCAAACACATCCAAACCCTCCAATTTCTATCCACCAAAAACAGCTTGAATCTCTCATTGAAGCGGTTACATCCCTGCAACATTTTCTTGAAAGCTATTCTCCCCATGTTGGTTACACCGAAGAGGAAGATATCTGGGAGAGTCGCATTGCTGAAGCAGCTTACGCTGCTGAAGATGTGATCGAGTCCTATATTGTCGATCAAATTCATGCTCAGTCAGAAATTGATGTACAACACATAAGCTCACCTGAATTCTATCAAGGTCTTGTTGATTGCCTGAAGCCTTATACATAAATCATTGTTTTGGTTTTCAAGTTGCCACAATTTTCTAATAAAGTCATTTGTATTCAACAGGTCTGCAGAAGGTGATAGAAAGCATGAATTTGATCAACATTGAGATTGATGAGAAGATGGTAGTCCAAGATCAGCCTCACATCATGAAATCTGTTACTCCTGCAGGCTCGTCTAGATCTACTTCCACTGCTAAGAATGTAACCATGATTGGTTTTGATGATGTCTTGGATCGGATGCTGGACAAGATCACCGGAGGAGGACCCCCTCGCCAAATTATCCCGATCGTTGGAATGGGTGGGATAGGCAAGACCACTCTTGCTCGGAATATCTTTGTAAGTCCACTTGTCCAGGAATCTTTTGCTGTTTGTGCGTGGTCTGTAATTTCTCAAGAGTATAATGCACGAGAAATTCTTAGACAAGTTCTTGATCAAGTGGACAAGAGGGATAGGGAGAACGATAAGAAAGATTTGAGTGAAGATGAGTTAGGAGATCATTTGTACAAATATTTGATAGGAAGGAAGTATTTTATTGTAATGGATGATATGTGGAACATAGAGGCATGGAATCGAGTTAGGAGATTCTTCCCGGATAGTAAAAATGGGAGTAGGATAGTAGTGACAACAAGGCTATCAAACTTGGTATCTCAATTTAACTACTCCAATGGTCTAGATCTGAAATTTTTGGATGAGGATGCTTGTTGGAATCTGTTTTGCAAAACTGTGTTTGGGGAAGAAGCTTGTCCTCTTGAGTTGGAGGATGTTGGGAAAAAGATTGTGGAAGGTTGTAAGGGACTTCCATTGTCAATTGTTGTGATAGGGGGGCTCTTATCAAAGTCTGAACGAACAAAAGAAAGTTGGGGATTGTTTGAAAAGAATATAAGTTCAATTGTCAATTCGGATGATAACCAGAGTTGCTTGCAAGTATTATACATGAGTTATAATAAGTTGCCGGTTCATTTGAAACCATGTTTTCTCTTTATGGGGATGTATGGTGAGGATGTTGAGATATTCGTCAGTTCACTCATCCTATGTTTTGTTGCTGCGGGATATGTAAAACCAATTAAGGGGAAGTGTTCGGAAGAGATAGCACAAGAATATTTAGAAGAACTTGTTGAAAGGAATCTCCTTATAGTTGAAAAGCGCAGGCATGGTGGGAAACTGGAATCATTCAAGATGCATGATCTGTTGAGGGATCTATGTTTGAGAGAAGCTCAAAAATTGAAGTTTTTATTTGTGTTGGGAGATCGGAGCTTTCCACAGGCTGTAAATTCTCAACGCCATATCGTAAGCAGGTTAAAGAAAGATGAATATCCAACTCCACTCATTCAATCCTTGGAATCTGCATCACTTGTCCGGATGCTTGTCGGGGAATTTCCAGACAGTTTCTCATATAATTTTAGATTGTTGAGGATAATGGTTCTAGAGGATTACTCAGAGGAAGAAGATAGTCATGATTATTGTGAGGAGATTCTCCATGGGCTTGTTAACTTGCGTCTTCTTATTATGGAAGTTCGTGGTCATTCTTTACCTTCTTCGGTCTACTTTCATTGGAATTTACAGACACTGGTTATACAAAATGACCATGAGGATTACGTTTGCGAGATTTGGAAGTTGCCTCAACTTAGGCATTTCATAATTTATAATGGGGGGACACTTATTGGCGCATATTGTCTCCCTGATCGTTTCAATGACGAAAAGGATATGGTGTTGAAAGACCTTCAGACACTTTGTGTGGTTAGCAATCTCAAGTTTGGGGAGGGGGTGCTTAAAAGAATCCCCAATATCAAAAAATTGAAGCTATGCTATGATAGAGAAGTAGACACCTCCGGAGAAGAAGATTATTATCGTCTCAACAATCTCTGTTGCCTCCACAAACTCCAAACTTTACGGTTTCGTGGTTCTTCACGACAAGTCAGCTTCCCGCATTCCCTCAAGAAGTTGACATTAGAATGTACACAGCTTGCTTGGGAAGACATGAGCACAAAAATAGGTTCATTGCCCCATCTTCAAGTTCTCAAGCTGAAAAACAATTCCTTCATTGGGTCTGAGTGGGAAACAACCGAAGACCAATTCTTGAATCTCAAGATCTTGCTGATTGAGGCTTGTTATCTAGAGTGTTGGATCACAGACAACACCCACTTTCCACGCCTTGAGCACCTTCATCTTCGCTGGATGGAAAGTTTGAGGGAGATTCCTTCATGCATAGGAGACATACCAACACTTCACTCAATTAAGTTGTTATATTGTAGTGATTCAGCGGTGGCTTCAGCTCAAACAATAAAGGAGGAGCAACAAGAACTCGGCAATCAAGACCTTCGAATCATTGTTGTGGAATGAAGAATTTTTAAGGTAACACTGTTTTACTTAATAATTATTGTATTATGCTTTTTTACCTTAATATACCAGGATTATGATGAAATGGGTGTGGTAAAAAAGGTTTTTTGTTAATCAATTAGCATAATTAACTAACTTGTTTAGAGTAAATTTTTGTTCATTTTTCATCATGAGGGAAATCGGTTGCTCTTTTTTAAAGATGAAGATGCTTGTATTTGGAGAAGGTGCGAGTCTGACAAAAGGAGATGATCCAAGTTGTGTTTCTATGCTTATCATTTCGTAAATTTATTTGCCGTTGTCTTTTTTACCATCCAAGTCATTTGAAGATTGAGAGTTTTTATGCAAGTTATTGTTATTATGTGACTTTGCCCTTTCAAAATGTTACTCTTAATGTGTTGATATTGAGATAGTGTGTTGGTGGTGTTTCAAGCGTAATTTATTCAAGAATGTACTATTGCAAAATATCGTTTTGGCTAATTTTATCGCGTTCACGTTGCTGAAGCGGCTTACGATGCTGAAGATGTAATCGAGTCCTATATTTTCTGCAAAATATCATTTTCGCTTTAATTGTGATTGCTTCAATTGCAACCGATCACAAAGGTTGCCATTTTCATTCTTGTTTCTATGATTCTCTCTATTTCATGTTGAACATTATGATGAATGCAAAATAAATTTGATTTGAACCTTTTGTCATAGGTCGGTAGGTGTCAAAATAGAACATCTTTTAATTAATCTAACCTTTCAATTGTCACTATTTTTTTTTTGTCATAGGTTGGCTGACGGCGGCTTGGAACGCCATGGTGGCGATCAGGATCGCGACCACAACCATGATGGAGTCAGCCACTCGAACCGTGGGGTTTGAGAGGAGTGGGCGGATCCACACCTGAGCAACCGTTTTATTTCGTCAGTTTCGTGGTCGGATCCGGAATAGGAGATGCGTCGCATCAGGAATTTTATTGGTGTTTCCCATTTTGAATTCTTTGATTTCTTGTCGATCTTGGTGTCATTAGCCAAGTATCGAATAATCTACCAACAACCAACCAAAATTAGTTATGAACATTAGTTAAAGACATACTCCCCCCGTCCCGTTTAAGATGACACGTTTTCCTTTTTAGTTTGTCCCAACTAAAATGATACATTTCCCTTTTTGGTAACTTTCTCTCTCCAATTAATACACTCAACCACTTTTTCTCACTCCTATTAAAATATTCATCTTTCTTTATCTCTCTACTTTAATACTTACACTCACCTTCTCTCTCTCCAATTAAACACTTTAACCAATAACTCCTAAAATCCCGTGCCGGCTAATCAATGTGTCATCTTAGCCAGGACGGAGGGAGTAGTATTCTGTACACAGGGATATTTAATTTCGTGGTTCAATATTTCAATTTGATGATAATAAGACATATGTGAAAGTTCTCAAAAGCATTAGTTGGTTAAACATATAAAATAAAAATAATTTGTGTTGGTTGTGTTTCAACTTTCAAGCTGAAACTGATCTTAGTTTATTAAAACGAAAATGAAGTGTATTACCGTTATATTGCAAACTAGTACTACCTCCGTCCCCCAAAATTTGCTACACTTTGACCCGACACGGGTTTTAAGAAATGTAATGGAAAGTGAGTTGAAAAAGTTGGTGGGATGTGTGTCCTACTTTTAAAGTATTAGTTTTATAATAAAATGTGAGTAGGAATGAGTTAGTGGAATATGGGGTCCACTACCAAAAATAGTAAAAGTGAAGTGTATCAAATTTTCAGGGACGGACCGAAATGGTAATATGTATCAAATTTTCAGGGACAGAGGTAATATCATTTTCACTTTAATTACTTAAATTCGTTTTCGTTATTTCGATTTTATGAATAAAGTAGCGCTTCTTCAGTAGTTGTTGGAGATTGACAAATATTCAAAAATATAGATGGGCAAAATCAACCATGGCAGTCTTGCTTTTAAATAAGTATAATCTTTAATGCTCTGAAGAATTGAGGTTTACAAAAATGAAGTTGAAATTCAAAATTTACATTCCATAAATGATAAATTCACAGATAGGGACATCAATCTAGCCCGAAATTCATAGGTCGATTCGAATTATCTGGTAAAATTAGAGGGTTAGGGCCGAAAAATCACAACCCATATTCAGAAACGGGCTACACGGACTAACCCGTTCAGGTCGTGGGATTATGCGGCTGGCCCGGGTGGGTTGCGGGTTAGCCCACGAGTTGAGCATTTAATATAAAAATATAATTAAAATTTTGGATTAGGGGAGTGATCAATTGCCAACTAATTAGCCATCTCAAACTAAGACTAAATCTTAGCCATTAGATTAGAAGATCTAGTGGTTGAAATAATGCCACATGGATTATATTTTTAATTAAGAAAATTAATAAGTAACATTAGAGGGTATTAATGTTAATTCTCTCTCATTAAAATCATCTTAAAACTTTAACTTTACGTAACTCTCTCGATTTAAATTATTTTTTCACAAAAAATATATCAAATTAAAGATAATTTTATAAGGATTCCAACGAGATATCAATTGCATATGTTCCGACGACGTTCGGATGATGAAATTTGATATTTTTTTATTTTAGTTTTCGTAAATGTTGATAACCAGATTTTTATCAACAAATACATCAAAAAATCTCAATAAAACCATGTAAAAATCTCAATAAATATGTGTTGATATTTTCTTGTACTAGTGTTGATATTCTTATGTCATATTGTTGATATTTGTAATACACTATTTTGATATAAAAAAACATTCACGAAAATTATCATATGATAACATAATGACGATATTACCCTTTTGTTGATATTTTGTCTACTATTTATTGAGATTCGTAAGATTTAATCTCATCCACTCATATTAAAATCTAAGGGTGGAGATTTGGTCTTGATTTTGGATTAGGATACTATAAGCATTAGAATATGACCCTAAGATAGTAATCAATTGCTAATAAACTAAGACTAAATCTTAACCATTAAATTAGAAGATCTAGTGGTTGAAATAATGTCACATGGATTATATTTTTAATTAAGAAAATTAATAAATAAAATTAGAGGGTATTAATGTCAATTCATTTCATTAAAATCATTTTAAAACTTTAAATTTACGTAACTCTTTCGATTTAAATTATTTTTTCGCAAAAAATATATCAAATTAACGATAATTTTATAAGGATTCCAAGAGATCTCAATTGCATATGTTCCGACGACGTTCGGATGATGAAATTTGATATTTTTTATTTTAGTTTTCGTAAATGTTAATAACCAGATTTTTATCAACAAATACATCAAAAAATCTCGATAAAACCATGTAAAAATCTCAACAAATATGTGTTGATATTCTTAAGTCATATTGTTGATATTTGTAATACATTATGTTGATATAAAAGAACATTCATGAAAATTATCATATGATAACATAATGACGATATTACCCTTTTGTTGATATTTTGTCTATTATTTATTGAGATTCGTAAGATTTAATCTTATCCACTCATTTTAAAATTTAAGGGTAAAAATTTGGTCTTGATTTTAGATTAGAGTGCTATAAGCATTAAAATATGACATAGATGCCTATTGAAATTAGTAGTATTCACAAAGCTTCTTATGCATTTTGTAAGTAGGTATATTTTATTTCTAAAATTTGCAAAAGGGAATATATACACTTATTTTATTTTGTGGATATTTATGTACTCTAGGCCCATTTACGTATATATCTTCGGTTTCTTATTGGGATGTATTTCTCTTAACCCATTAGCTTGTGTTCTGTAGCATACTTCCGTTACATAAAATTAGAAATTTTTGGAATGTCACCGCTGATAAAGTAATAGAGATATAAAAAAATAAATAATTGGAGTATTGTTACTTTGGATGGGGTCCACCATAAAGAGAAAGAAATTATCAAAAAAAAAAATTGGACAATTTTTATGGGACAAATTAAATTAGAAAAAGTTTCTATTATTATGGACCGAAAGGAATATATTTATCTAAGCCTTTACTTGCTATGGCTAATTACTACTCCCCGAATTTACTTGCTATGGCTAATTACTACTCCATTACTCCCCAAATATTTACATCCACAATCTCATCTTTAAAAAGTCGAAAATAAAAATATATATAGTAAGTATGGATTTTGTATTTAAACCAAATAGAATATATAGAAAGTAATAAAAAAAAATCCAATTGCTTATTTTTGTGGATTTTTATATGAATCTAGGCTCCCTAACGTACTTATCTTCCAGACCCTCATTGCGAAAAGAAATGTTTAACCTCTGACCTTGTGCATTTTTATTCATTTTACTACTCTCCATCTAGATCAACATATATACGCACACAATTATGATCATTTATTGTACCAATTGTTTTTTCTAATAGTTTAAAATCATCATCGGGCTAAAAGTATCATAAAATTATATTATTGGCTAATTAAAATTGTGGTTTTTTCCATTCTTTTACTAAAGAAAAGAAAAACATGAACATTTTTTGATATGGGCCAATCTAGTGGATCGGTTGGCTCAGCCCAGTTCGACTAAGGTTTGTCCAGCTCATATACATTGTTTTGTGATCAACTAATTACCAGAAAAAAGTGTAAATGAATTGTTTGATCAAATGGAAAATTGAATATATTTCACCCGAGAAAATGAGATGAATGACAGAAACTTAAACTGTCATACTTGACATACGCGACATGCCACGTCATCAGATAAACAAATATTGGGTTGAAAGGTATGGCTATTTATTTTTTTATTATTCTGAAAATGTAACAAAATATATACAATTTAAGGGCATTATGGAAACATTATTTTTAAGTGTGGTTTTATGTACTTTTTTTAAAATATTATTTAAAATTGTTTATATTGTTTAGAATATTTTGTAATACCATATACCTTAGTTATTTTATTTGTTTTAAATTAAAAATATTGATGGCATAAAAAGTGAATCAAGAGATCAATTTCTTTTCAGAAAGTAGTCGAATTTGTGGCCCATAACAGATAGTGGGAAAGATATAATCATCCAATTGCTACGCTATTCATGATAAACTTGTTTTACAAAGATAATCTTCTTGAGTGAAATGGCTGCCTATGGAGCTCTAATTTCTGTAATGAATATCATAGATCAACTTCAAACTCATCCAAACCCTCCAATTTCCATCCACCAAAAACAGCTTGAATCTCTCATTCAAGCCGTTACATCCCTGCAACATTTTCTTGAAAGCTATTCTCCCCACGGTGGCTACACCGAGCATGAAGACTATTGGGAGAGTCGCATTGCTGAAGCAGCTTATGATGCTGAAGATGTGATCGAGTCCTACATTGTCGATCAAATTCATGTTCGAGCAAGAAATGATGTCGAAAACATCAGCTCCACTGAATTCTATCAAGGTCTTGTTCAATTTCCAACAAACAATAAAATCTCTCTTATTCTAAATGTATATAATTAACTCTCCGAATCTCTAATCAAACAGGTCTGCAGAAGGTGATAGAAAATATGAACTTGATTGAGATTGAGATTAAAGAGAAGATGGCAGTTCAAGATCAATTCCACATGGTAAAGTCTGTGAGCACTTCTGCTGCTGCAGGCTCGTCTAGATCTGCTTTCGCTGCTCGTGAGGTTGCAACGGTTGGTTTTGATGAAGTTTTGGATCAAATGCTGGACAATATCACCAGAGGAGGACTCACTCGCCAAATTATCCCGATTGTTGGAATGGGAGGGATAGGCAAGACCTTTCTTGCTCGGAATATCTATGTAAGTCCACTTGTCCAACAACATTTTGATGTTTGTGCGTGGTCTGGAATTTCGCAAGAGTATAATGCTAGAGAAATTCTTAGACAAGTTCTTGATCAAGTAGACAACAAGGATAAGGAGGAGGAGAAGGAGAATGATAGGAAAGATTTGTGTGAAGTTGAGTTAGGCGATCATGTGTACCAATATTTGTTTGGAAGAAAGTATTTTATTGTAATGGATGATATGTGGACTATTGAGGCATGGGATGGAGTTAGGAGATTCTTCCCGGATAATAGAAACGGGAGTAGAATTGTAGTGACGACAAGGCTATCACACTTGGCGTCTCAATTTAACTACTCCAGTGGTCTTGATTTGAAATTTTTGGATAAGTATGCTAGTTGGGACCTATTTTGCAAAACTGTGTTCGGGGAAGAAGCTTGTCCTCTTGAGTTGAAGGGCATTGGAAAGAAGATTGTGAAAGGTTGTAAAGGACTTCCTTTGTCAATTGTTGTGATAGGGGGACTCTTATCAAAATCAGAACGAACAAAAGAAAAGTGGGGATTTATTGAAAAGAATTTAAGTTCAGTTGTGAATTTGAATGATAATGAGAGTTGCTTGCAAGTATTATACATGAGTTATAATAATTTGCCGGTTCATTTAAAACCATGTTTTCTCTATATGGGAATTTATACTGAAGATGCGATTCTCGTCAATTTACACATCCTATTTATTGTTGCGGGGGGATATGTAAAGCCAATTAATGGGAAGTGTTTGGAAGAGATAGCAGAAGAATATCTAGAAGAACTTGTTGATAGAAATATGCTTATAGTTAAAGAACGCAAACATGATGGAAAACTGAAATTCTTGAAAATGCATGATCTGTTGAGGGATCTATGTTTGAGAGAAGCTCAGAAATTGAAGTTTTTATGTGTGTTGGAAGACGGGAGCATTCCACAGGCCGTAAATTCGCAACGCCATATCTTGAGCAGTTTCAAGAAAGATGAATATCCAACTCCACTCATTCAGCCCTTGGAATCTGCATCACTTATCCGGATGCTTTTCGGGATATTTCCAGAGAGTTTATCATATAATTTTAGATTGTTGAGGGTAGTTTATCTAAAGAAATACTTAGGGGAAGACGCTCGTCGTGGTCATTATGAGGAGATACTCTGTGGACTTGTTAACTTGTTACTTGCGTCTTATTATGATGATTGTTGATGAGCATCCTTTACCCTCTTCGTTCTACTTTCTTTGGAATTTACAGACACTAATTTTATTCAATACTGGCGAGGATTACGTTTGCGAGATTTGGAAGATGCCTCAACTTAGGCTTGTAGCAACCGTTGATGGAGGGACACTTGATGGTGCATATTGTATCCCGGATCATTTCAACGACGAAAAGGATATGATGTTGGAAGACCTACAGACACTTCATGTGGTTAGCAATCTCAAGTTTGGCGCGGGGGTGCTTGAAAGGATCCCCAATATTAGATCATTGAAGCTATACTACGATAGAGAAGTAGACACCTCGGGAGAAGAAGATCATTACCGTCTCAACTATCTTTGTTGGCTCCAAAACTTGAAACTCTTCGGCGTTGCGTTGCCGAAGAAGTCACTCATATGATGCTACAAGTCAGCTTCCCGCATTCCCTCAAGAAGTTGACACTGGAAAAAACGAATCTTCCTTGGGAAGACATGAAGACAAAAATAGGTTCGTTGCCCCTTCTTGAGGTTCTTAAGATGAAAGAGAATGCATTCAGTGGGTGTGAGTGGGAAACATGCGAAGACCAATTCTTGAATCTCAAGATCTTGCTGATTGAGGATTGTTATCTAGAGCGTTGGATCACAGACAACACCCACTTTCCACGCCTTGAGCACCTTCATCTTCGCTACATAAAAAAGTTGAGGGAGATTCCTTCATGCATTGGAGACACACCAACACTTCGCTCAATTAAGTTGAAACGTTGTAGTGAGTCAGTGGTGGCTTCAGCTCAAACAATAAAGGAGGAGCAACAGGAACTCGGCAATCAAGACCTTCGAATCATTGTTAAATGAAAGGTAAGAGCTTAACCATGTTTTTCTTAATGATTATTTTATCAGCCTTTTTACCTTTATGATAGTCCTCAATTTTCAAAAATCTAACAAAATTATATTGTGTCAGGATTATGATGAAATGGGCGGCTTCTGCTAATTAATTAGCATAATTGACTCACTTTCGGAAACAAATCGTAAGTTGTGTCTTATACTTAAAAAACGAATATTTGATGCATTACTACTAATTATCTAAATAGATGCATACTATATCTTCGATTCCTCGCAAGTCTCATGAATTTGTTAGTCAATTAACCAAAAGGAGAAAAATCAATAATGGGTCCCACAACTGTAAAGTTAAATCCTTCATCTTCTACCCCTCTCTCCTCTTCCCCTCCTGCTGCTCTGTACAAAAAACCAAAACACGTTCCTATCTTGAAATTCTGCACGCAAGCACAGGTGCGGAGGTGCGGAGACTGTGGGGTCAGCGGCCGCTGGAGGGCATTTCCCGGCGATTCTCCGTGGCAGGCGGTGGGGTCGGCCGACCCCGCCCGACCCCTCCTAGATCCGCCGCCGGTCTTAACTCTATTATTCTCTTTCTTACTTTACTTTATTTTCACTTTAACTATTTATTACTCCCTCCGTCCTGAATAATTCGTCCCAGTTTTCCATTTCGGTCTATCCCACATAATTTGTCCCACTTCACTTTTACCATTTTTGGTAGTGGACCCCATATTTCACTAACTCATTCCTACTCACATTTTATTATAAAACTAATATATAAAGGTAGGACCCACGTTCCACTAACTTTTTCAACCCACTTTTCATTACAATTCTTAAAACCCGTGCCCGATCAAAGTGACCCGAATTATCTGGAACGGAGGGAGTATTATTTTTATAAAATAAGTGTCGAAAAGAAGTGACTCAAGTAACGTAGGACGGAGGGAATAGTAAATAATGAAATTCTTTCATGAAGATTTGGAACTGCATTCATTAATTGTAATCTACGAAGCAATATAATAATATGGAAAGAAGAGATGAAATAAAAAAACAACCAAAAATATAGAATGAATTATAGTGTAGCTATTTTACAAAATTTAAATAAAATCTACTTGGCTTAATAAGCCCATTAGATCACCAAAATTGGGTGGTAGTTATTATTTAATTCTAGCTATTATTTGATTGAATCATTTAAATATAAGCGTGTTTGTTTTTAGGAATTTAGAAGAAAATATTAGAATCTTGAATTTAAAATGAGAAAGGAAGTATTGTAAATAAAATTGTAGACTTTACCAAGAAATCTCCAGAATTTGGAACTCTGTGCAATTCCTCTCTATAGGAGTAATTATGATACTACATTCATCAAAAAGTGATGCAGGCAGGAACGGTGTTTGAAACGATAATCACTATTTTCAATAAACACTTACAAATCGATGCACATTTATAATAACGTAACTACCATACACTATAATAAATATTTTGTGTTTTGTGTCCATAATCAAAGGACAACAAAGTCGAACTCACGTCACGTTAAAAAATCACACAAAAAATTGGCAAAGAAAGTGCATTAATATTATCTAAACTCGAATTCAACTTCATGAGGTAACTGGGATAGAAGTTGTTGCATATGGACCATATGAGCTTGTCCCTTAGTCTCACTCATATTTTCAGCACAAGTATTTATCTCTTGACATGCATTGCAACAAACTGAAATATAGGTCATCAGTTTGATGATATCGGCCGCACACGATCCTTGAAACTTTAACATTTTGAGACGTTGGTGTGGGCATCCAAAATCATGTGATGGTCCATAGCCATAAATTGGCCTAGATTCATATTTGTATGGGCATATTTCATCATCTCTATAGTACATTTTAAACTGCATATATCCATATGTAAGAAATCATAAAATGAGGAAAATATCATTTGATGACCCTTTGAATTTATACTAATAGTATACCAACCTTGAACATGAACATCTGAAAACGAGGACATGCCGATTTTATAGATGTTACCGGCTCAAGACAGTGGTGCACTTGTTGACACGAAATTACAACGCACAACTCCTTTAGATTAGGCATAATAGGAAGCACTTCGCTTAAAAGAATCTGCCAAATTAAGACAACCAGTGAACTATCATCAGCACCATCAACCTTATAAATGACAAAATGTATTAATAAACCAAATAATGCTAAAATGCTGGTTTTTAAAATGGGGGACAGACTAAAATGTCACAAAACTTAATGATTTTTCCGTGCAATGTCTAACCTTAGATTTTGAGTGTGGGATAGACACTATGAGTTTTTCGAGATGGGAAAGAAAGCAAGATACTGTTGAAGCAAAATTGAATTTTAGACTTCCAATTCCAAGACTTGCCATAGCAAGTCTTGGAGCATTCTTGAACCGTAGGGCGCCTGGTTTTGCATCGGAAACAACTTCATAAAGACGTGGAGCAGAAATTTCGATAACGGATGTCCTAAAGATGCATTCACGTAACCGAAGAATCTCCAAGTCGCCCGAGATATGAACATCAGACGTGAAAGACGATTCTGTGATATTGAGTTCCCTCAACAGGGGACTGCTTTTGAGGAAATAGGAGATGTCTTGACCACTCACTTTCATAGCCGCCAGAGACAGAGCCTTGAGATATTTTGATACCCCCAAGTCTTCCGAGGCAATAACTTGGAGTATCGATGGATGTTGAGGAATTGTAAAATTGCGAGAGAACTTAAGCAAAAGAAGAAGAATTCAATTATTCCAATTCTTTCTTATTGCATAATGAATGAAGTAGGACTATTTATAGGACTAAGCGGTCCTACTCAAAAGGAAAGAAAATATCTCAAAAGGAATTAAATAATGTAAACTAATAAACTAAACTTGGAAACAATAATTAAAGAAAATTTACATATCTCTTGGGCGGTCCACAATTCCTTTTTTGTCTTCCTTCGATCGCCGCTGGCTGGTGAAGCTGAGGTAGAGCCTCCGCTTCTTGGGCTGATGGTTGTTCTTCGCACTGCTTTGACTCCGTATCATATTTCATAGGCCTCATCTCTCGCACTAAATCTTCTAACACAACCGCACGCCTTTCACTCCTAGTCATAGAGTTGAAGTTTAAATCCAATCGCTCAACTTGTCTCGACTGCGCGAATTCGAGCCATTTGGTGATTGTGCTATGTGCTGATTTGTCTGCGTAAATCGAAATTGTAAACTGTTTGATGGAAAGGGATTGGTGTGATTCGAGAACCAAATTGACCATTTTGACACGTTGGCACGTCTCCACACGCCATGAGCTGCGATTGATAAAAATTTGGTTTGGGTCGTAAAAGTCGAGATTAGAAGTGTTCTTCCATGAATGGTGCCATCGGTGAGAAAGAAGGCTAGTGGCCGCAGCTTGTCTCAAGGGTAGGAAAGACAGTATGGTGTGTATGATCTCATCAGGTAACTCACTTATTCTGTCGACTCTAAACCCTGATCCACACTACATTATAAAACCAATAACGCACAATTTAGAACAGTAATCATCAATATTTTTAGCTACAATTAGCAATAAAAATCTAACTTTGCTCTTAGAATAGTAATCATCAATAGGTTTGAGCTACAATTAGAATCTAACCTCGCTCTTTGTCCTCTTATTGCAGTCGCTTCCATCCATCAATTTCGAGAAAAGAAAGATGTAATTAACAGAGTATTGGTATAGGAGTATGTGAATATCTTCAATTTTTAGGTATATGATTCCCAAATGAGGTATTTTTTTTTAAAAAAAATTATTAATTTTATTCCATTTTAAGTTTTCTAAAATCTAATTTAATTAAAGTGGAATTATTTCAATTTTTATTCCTTTTTTCAATCCTAGCCCTCTATTACCGCTGCTCACCGTGAAATTTCTGAAAAATCCAAAACTGATAAGTTAATCACAAGCATTGATTATGAGTATTTATTTCTTGTTTCCAAATTAGCGTTCATAAATTAGCGTCAAAGGAGGGTTTTATTAATCATGTACCAATTTCATTATTTATTATTGAGATTACTGTATGTCTATATATCGTTGGCTTCTTTTCTCAATTAATTGTAGTACTATATGATTTGAAAGCCTAAACTCATATTCAATATTTTTCAATAATCTGTAGTAGATATGATTTGAAAGCCAAAATTCATTAACCTAAGCCTCGAAAAGATTCATGGGAAAACGAATTAACTCTTAGAATTAGAAAAACAAAATTAATGTGAATAATTCCTAAATATTTGTAAAGGGATCACAAAACCCAAGTTTGCCCACTTAATCAGCCCAAAATCACGCATAAATCAAAATAGCCCAAATATGCATGATAAAAAAAAATTATTTGGGGTGAAAATGTATCATATCAGAATTTGTGACATCGTTTATTCGGCAGTAACTTAAAAGATAATTACACTTCGAACAATTTATGCCCATTTTATGTTTTGTTTATTATTTTTATATCTCTAATTAATAACGATGGAGTATATAATAGTACTATTAATTTCGTTAAGTCATGATTATAAGATAGAGCATAATTAAAGATGTATAACACGATAGCAAACTATTCGGGCTCGGGACCCACCGGCAGCGAACTATAATTAAAATAGCGTAGTTTCATATGTAGCAAAAAATAAGTTTCATTCTTTTGTGGGACCTACAGGCAGTATATTCAAAATTCAATTCATCTAGTTTGACTTTGGGGAATTAACACGATAATCCATTAAATTTTTTTAGAATTAGTAGCTCTTGACGTAAACCAAAAATATGATCTTTTTTTGTTTCACCCGTATATACACGAGCCACCTTTTACAAAAAACAAAAAGTAAGTTTTTTTTAGTTTTGCACTACTACATTATTAATTCAACAATCCGTTTCAAAAGTATCACTGAAAAAGAGAAGATTATTCTAATGAACCCTTGCAATAGAAAAAAGATTCTACTAGTACAATGAATCCTAACTATTGGGACTTTGAAAAAAGATTATTTCAAAAGGCGAAAGTGACTTAACCTTACGTTGTTCATATATATCACATAAGAACGAGTGAATTTGATGGTTTTGTCCCCTACTTGAATAACCCGTTGGGGTAAAAATATTAGAACGCTAGCTTTTAATTCAAATTTATAATTCATTTTTTACGTAATGTTTGTTTAATAAGATGAACTACCTAAATGTGGGGTCTCAAATTTTTTTTTTTTTTTTCTAATTCTAGTTAAAGAAAATACATTCAATTGTAAAGTTACATGCATGCAAATGGAAGGTGAATTAATTAATTTTGTGTACCTTTGTTTAAATACATGCACGGATACACACTTGACACACTTCACTTATAGGAGTACGTACTAATACTATTGAAAGAAAGATAGTACTACTAACTAATTATAAAATGAAGATAATAATTAAGAATCAACCGAGTTCACTAATTTGTAACATACACACTTTTGTCCCGATTTGTTATTACTACTTCATTTCATATACTCAAGTAAGCTTAATTAAATTAACTTGAACACATAGATCTCGTATGTCTTAATAAATTATTTGCTTCTCTTTTGTCGCTCTTATACCTATTCTTGAATTTTGTTGTACTTTACACACCTACTATTATTTAGAATATATATTACCTTTCTTGTAGTAGTATCTTATAAATTATGGTTAATTAAGTGATTTTTTCGTTTTTGAGCCTTTCAAAATAAGGAACAAGCTTAGGTTAAGTTTTTCTTAATTTTAATCATAATAAATATAGTTAAAAGCACATTTTCCAACGAGAAATATCATTTTAATTATAATTTCCCCTATTTAGTTTTATTCTTTTATAACTAAATTGTTTACCACTAATCTAATTTTGAGAACTTCTCATTGTATAATTTACCAAGAATCTCTTGCATATACTAGAATATACTTACATCACATAAATTCGAACTAAAAAATATTTAACAAAATTCAAAATGTTGTGATAATTCACGAAATGGTTGAAATGTGCATATATGAAAATCAGTTCAAAATTAGTTTTTATCCTATAGAAATATTATCGTTTAGTAAAATATCTAAATCATTTGTATGAGACTATCTACTTACTGAATTATATAAAATTCTCTAAATATAGATATTATCTATAATATTTAGATTTTTATAGGGAAAAAACTAGATACAAAATAACAGAGTAGAATATTACTCCCTCCGTCCCACAAAAGATGTTACACTTTCCTTTTTAGTTTGTCCCACAAAAGATGTCACATTTTCCTTTTTGGAAAAAGATCCCTTTCACATGAATATAAAAATTATATTTTCTCTCTCCATTTAACACAAAAAACAAAACCTCCTAAAATCCTTTAAATCCCGTGTCGTCCCACAAGTGTGACATCTTTCGTGGGACGGAGGAGTATAGAATATGTGAGCAATTCCTATTTATATATATATATAGAGAGAGAGAGAGTTGTGATCAATGTCGAATCAATTTTAAAGACCGAACTAGAGACCAAATCTGGGCCATTAGATCTAGTTTTTTTGATGAGATGTGCTGCTGTGAAAATTTTTTCGGCTTCATTACAAGCCCATTTTACTTCATTATATAGGTTTATTACTTCATTCTGTACGTAATACCTTGAAACTACAACATGTTTTTACTTGCTTCCAATAGGTTTTGAAATGATTCAACATATGCTTCATTCAAATTCATTAACGTGGGTTTTTTCTTGATTAACATTTAAAAATGCAATTTATTCAAGTGAGTTTATTACTTCATTCAGAAACGTTATTACTTCATTGGATAAGATTTTTACTTCATTCCCGTAGGACTTCAAATGCTTCTACACATACTTCATTCCAATAATTTATTACATTATTCCATGTGTTTATTAAACCATATTAGCGTCATGGCGTTGGTGATAGATATTGTAGAGAGAAAGAACGGCACGCGACGGCGAAACCACATTTACGTACTGGAATGAAGTAAAAACCTACTAGAATGAAGTAATATATTTTGGAACGAAGTTAAATCTTCGTAACATGTTAGTATGACTTATTTACCTTCGGATGAATTAAAATAGGCTTGTGATGAAGGCGAAAATAATTTATAAATTTCTGTATCTTATCCATAAAAAACTAGATCTAAAAGCCCTAATTTGGTAGGGTTCGGTGGTTCGGTCCTTAAGAGTGGATTTGTGGATAATGGAACTCTATATATATATATATACACACACACACACACATACATGAGTGTGTTGTACATCCATTATTTTAGGTTGTCTTTTTTGTACGGTAATTGTCCACAACAATTATTTATACAAAACCAAAATAAAAATTTAGTTCACATTGTCCACAACTATATAAACAAATGCAAATATGAATTTAGTCCACATGAAACTCATATACAACCATTTGCTGACAACATTAATCCATTTGTTATTGATCAATCGAATCAACTTATGTGGTTGATTACATTATTCAAAATTGTGAAGGTCAACTACGTGATTTCACCTGGCCAACTTTTGTGGCTCATTTCACCGGCATATACAACTATTTGCTGACAACATCAATCCATTTGTTATTGATCAATCGAATCAGCTGATGTGGCTGATTTTACCGGTGAAATCGGTTAGTCCGGTAAATTTCACCAACCACATGTAGTTGACCTTCAAAAAATAAGGAAAGCATGAAAAAATAATCTGATTGCATTGTTTTACTTCTTTTTCCCGTTAAAAGATTCCATGCCTGATCCGGCAGCACCTCCAGTTGCATGATTTTCTTCTAAAAAGATTGAAAAATCGTCCCAGCTCTACCCATGGTTGATTGAAGAGAAAGAGAAGGGCGAGAGAGGTACTTATCTTGCGTGCTCGGTGTGTAAAGAGTTTGGGACTTCAACCTTTCGTTGGTACACTTTGGATGTTACTTTCACCAAGGCATCAGACATATGAATTTGCGGATGGTCAAGCACTTATTTCAAGAGTGCATGAAGCAATATTTCCTATTGGAGCTCTTAATAAGAATTTCAAGGAGCTTCTCCTAAGCGATAAGCATTTGGCTGAGCTCAGTGGCAAGGCTTTCCCTACCGATGAGTCTTTCTTCTCCAGCGTTCCTACGGTTGTACTGAAGACAAAAGGCCCCACCGTTAGTTTCAGATGTTGTTCTTATTGTTTCCGTTGGTCTTGTTGGTGTGGCAGTTGCACGTTTCTATCCCTAGTTATGCTACATTGTTCTTATTGTTTTCATTGACCTTGTTGGTGTGGCAGAGAATGATTATACATCTAGGTCGTGCCTTGTCGTCCCTTAATTTTGCCACTGTCTTCAAAAATGAAGAAGGGGAAGAACGAGTTTATTGTTATGTTTGTCAAGCGTTTGGTGATCGAAAAAAAAACATTTATGCATCCTTGGAAGGTTGCTCTAACCTCAAAGAATATGGCTTTAGAGAGAACCGTAAATCGAACTTTCATAGAAAATGTTGCACTGCGGCGAAGGCTAGTGGGTGGGAGTTATCTGATTCTGGAGATGAGTCCAGTAATGCTAAGGTTGCGGTCAAGGGCAAACGAAGCTTAAGTCAACTTATCTCGTCTCTAATCCTGCTACAGAGGTTTGTGATCATACACACTTAATTTATTACACACTCCTTCATCTCACTTCATTTATTACACACTCCACCATTTCACTCTTCCATCTCACTTCATTTATTACACACTCCACCATCTCACTTCATTAATTACACACTCCACCAATTCCTTAAAACTCGTGCTCTAACTAAATGTAACTATAAATATGGGACAGAGGGAGTATTTTTCAATAATCTATAGTACATATGATTTGAAATTCAAAATTCATTGATAAACAGGATCAACTTATGTGGTTGATTCTAAGTGGATGTCTCTTATTCAAGATTGTGAAGGTCAACTACATGTGGCCGGTGAAATTCACCGGACTTACCTATTCTAAGTGGACGTCTCTTATTCAAGATTGTGAAGGTCAACAACATGTGGCCGGTGAAATTCACCGGTCTTACCTATGTGGCTGATTTCACTGGACCAACCGATAAAATATCTCCTCAAACAGTTTCAGCATGGAAATTCAACAACCTCATCAATCACACCTTCCTCCTCACCGTAAGTTCTCCGTTTCACTTATCTGAGCTCAATTCCATTCTTCTGACGTAGATCATTTGCTGTTTTTTATATTTGCACCGATTTGCGCCATTTCCGATCGCGATTTTCTATAATTCACGATAGCGTTAAATTTCAGCATTTATTTGCGCGATTTTATATTTCATGCTATTTAAATTCAGTTTGACTAAATTTCGGATGTTGAATTTATTGTGATTCTTCTATTCGGCAAAATTTCTGATGTTGAATTGAATGTGATTCTCTGCTTATGCCACAAAGCTAGTTAGGATCTAATTAAGCAACAAAGCTAGTTAGGATCTAATTGTTGTGATGTTGTTCTTCCATTTATTTTATGTCGATTTTTGCTTAGTTATACGCGTTGTTGCTTAATTTGCGATTTTGCTTTGTTTAAATTTGATTTTCTTTAGATTTCGTGAAGAATTGTTAATAGGTAGAGGACGAGGAGACAGAGAATTGTGCTTTTATCGATCCATATCTACATTGTTCTAATTTCTCATTGATCTTGTTGGTTGTCGCAATCTTCAAGGAGAAGAAATAGCGTTTTGTTCTGTTTGTTGCAAGTTTGCCGGCAAATGTTCCAGTGTCTATGCCATTGATGGTTGTAAAAGCCTAAAGTCGTCTGATTTTCACAAACATCTATCTTGTCTCTGATCCCCATAACCTTATCATTAGTGAGTCCCGCATTAAAAATGCGACATGTATAGTCCACAATAAACTTTTCTCTCCATAAATTGTCTCTGATCCCCATAACCTTATCATTAGTGAGTCTCGCATTAAAAATGCGACATGTATAGTCCACAATAAACTTTTCTCTCCATAAATCAACGCGTGTCAACTATCCAAAAGTTTAAACAACTGAATATTGACAAAAAAAAGTGAATATAAACATAAAATTAATTGACATATTATAGTATACGGTATAAAATAAATTGCAAATTGTCGAGTGCTACAATTTTTTTTAATGTATCAAACCAGCCAACTAAAGAATCACACAAATAAAAACATCAGCAAATTAATTATGATTAAATATAGTGTCAATTTTTAGAAACCTCTTGGATAGTTGGGTGATATATCTTCGAATTCGAAAAAAAATGATATAACTGACCCATATTTATAGACATTCGTTATTCTAGAATTCTTTACTCTATTTTTTTTTATATTCTATATATTTTAATTATTCTCTACAAAAATCTAGATATTTAGTTAGATAATATTAATATTCTAGAGAATTTTATATATAGATAATTATTCTTCTAAGAATATCTAGATATTCTAATACAGTAATACTTAAATCTAGAGAGTTCTTAAATATTTAAATTTAGATAATATTTAAATATTTGTACCACATAATATCTAAAATTCGACACTTAGCTTCTCTTATTGCTAGAGTGCTCTTAAATTGGATTGATCTCTTAAGTTGATCTTAATTTAACTCAAGGTTGAGATAATTTAAACAATTTATTTTGATTTTGTGGTTATGTGATTTTGTCCTTCTCAAAAAACTACTATTGTTTACAATATTCTGAGATTGAGATAGTGATCTTTACTTGAGAAAAGTGCAATATATTATCATAGGATAGTAATAAAATGCAAATTTATATATTGCACAAACTCAAAACTCTTCAACACAGTTTAAATACAATATAAACACAGTTTAAAATTTCAAGATTTTAATATCAACACAGTATCAACACAATAGCAATCATTGACTATCGTTGAAATTCTGTTGATATTTTCCTGTTGATGTTTTTTTTTTGATTTGTTGACATTTTTCATAGGTCCAGATCATAGTTTTGAGTTTGTACAATACTTAGAGTTTTCATTTGATCACATTCATATTATCATAATACTATCATTTTCGTTTCAGTTATGTAAGGTTTATTAAATTCGTTTTTGTAATTCTATTAATAATGTTTTTTTTTAAAATTCTATTAATAATGTAACCCTACATTAATTTTAGTTTTCTTAAGACTGATCAAGCCCCAATTTTGAATTTTGGTGTTGAGTTATTTTGTTGAACCCCTAAATAAGGCCCAATTTCGAGGCATGAACAATTGTTAACATTTTTAAACTACAATCTTTTGAAAATTTTACTCCCTTCCCTTCGTCCACGAAAAATGGGACACATTGTAAATGTCACGGGTTTTAATGTGGAATTGGTAAATTAAGAGAGAATTAGTGTTAATGAAATGTAGGATCAATATGATTAGTAAGAGAGAAGGGAAAAAGTAAGAGAGAAGTTGTTGAAAACTTTCATTATTTGAATGTGCTTTATTTTTCGTGGACAACCAAAAAAGGTAAATGTGCTCTATTTTTCGTGGACGGAGGGAGTATATTTTGTTATAATTGGTTGGCAATATTTACTTTCATTTATTCTCCCAATTTTTTGATAGAAATTTTATATAGAGAATGGAAAAATATGCCGGTGTATAATTTGGCTCATTTTGTGTTATGCGTGATATTGGGGCTGATTTAGTGGGTAAACTTGGTTTTGTTTCCTTCAAATTCAAATGCCCAATATTTTCCCTTGAGTCTTCTCTTTTTCAATGATACTTTAAAAATGGAGGGAAATTTAATGAATAATGTAAAAGGATAGTGATAAAATGCAAACTGCAAACGACATCTTTTCAGTAAACTTCAAACAATGCTACGTGGAAGAACAAGTGTTGGTGTCGATTTCAATGAAATGCCACGTGGATATGGTTCTTTGTGACGTGATTCCTAACTAAAAAATATGCTAGGATCAAGACAAGATATGCGTGATATCATGCGTGAGAATAGAATCAATACACAAACCACTAGCCCCGCCACCGAAATAGCAGTCCAAGCCTAGCCTGCCAACCAACGCGGCCCAGCCAAGCTTACGCCCGCAACGACTGAGATCTAAACCTATTTATTAGGTTTCAAGATTATGTTTCAAGATAAGAATGGATCTCCGAGAAGTAATATCTATTTTAATTAGTTTTTTAATGTTTATGCTTTTATTTGTCGATTCTTTGTGTAACTTAGTTACCGACACCACCGTTGTCTTTACCATCCAAGTATCGTATTCAGTTCAACATTGAAATTATGTCTGCAATTTATTTTGATTCTGTGTTTTTGCCCTTTTAAAAATATTATGCACTTAGTACAATATTCTGAGATTGAGATTTTGTGTTATAACGTACTCCCTCCGTCCCATTTTAGGAGTCTCAGTTTACCATTTTTGGGTATCCCACTTTAGAAGTCCCGGTTGGAATATTCCATAAATAATAATAGGCTCCACATTCCACTAACATTTTTTCACTCGCATTTTATTATTACGTAACTATCTTTTTTCACCAACTTTCTTTTACATTTCTTAAAACTCGTGTCGAACTCAAATGGGACTTCTAAAGTGGGACAGAGGAGGTACTATCTTTACTTGAGAAAAGTGAACAATATTAATTATCACAATTTAATCAAGAAACATCTCCACGACTTCACTCAATGAGACTAGACTTGCACGAGAAATCTCCAGAATTTGGAACTCGGTGCAATTGTTCATGTACAGAACTCTCAATCTTGGTGGATCAACAACTCTAACAGATCCTTGGTTGAGATCAACAACTCTAACAGCTCTACAGGAGTAATTATGATACTACTATTCATCGAAAAGTGAAGTAGGCGGGAACAATCTTTGAAACGATAATCACTATCTTGACTATCGTCAATAAACAATTGCAAATCGATGCACATTTTCAATAACGTAACTACTGTATATCACTACAATAAATATTTTGTGTTTTGTGAATAAAGTCGAACTCACATCACATTAAAAAATCACACAATACTAGCAAAGAAATTGCATTAATATTATCTAAACTCAAATTCAACTTGATGAGGTAACTGGGATTGAAGTTGTTGCATATGGCTCATATGAGCTTGTACCTCAGTATCACTCATATGTGGAGAACAAGTATTTATCTTTTGATATGCATCGCAACAAACTGAAATATAGGTCATCGATTTGATGATATCGGTTGCACACGATCCTTGAAACTTTAACATTCTGAGACGTTTGTGTGGGCATAGAAAAATCTGTGATGGTCCATCGCCACAAATTTGCATATGAATTTCTTGGCATCTTTCAACAAATGATGGTTCATATATATAAAACTGCATATATCCATATGTGTAAGAAATCATAAAATATTATTTGACGACACTTTGAATTTATAGTAGTAATATACCAACCTCGAACGTGAACATCTGAAGACGAGGACATGCCGATATTATAGATGTTACAGGCATAAGACAGTGGTGCGCATGATGACGCGTAACTAAAACATGCAACTCCTTTAGACTAGGCATATAAGGAAGCCCTTCCCTTAAAGGCATCTGCCAAATTAAGACAACCAATGAACCATCATCAGCACCATCAACCTTATAAATGACCAAATGTATTAACAAACAAAAATTCAAGTATGAGATAATTTGAGAACAAATTCAAATTTAGGGTTCAAATTCAAATTTCATAAATGTTGGTTTTTAAAATGAAAGGGCAGATTAAAATTTCACAAAACTTAATGATTTTCCTGTCTAATGTCTAACCTTAGGTTTTGAGTGTGGGATAGACAATATGAGTTTTTGGAGTTGTGAAGTAAAGCAAGATACTGTTGAAGCAAAATTGGGCACATTATATCTAAGACTTCCAATTCCAAGACTTGCTATGGCAAGTCTTGGAACATTCTTGAACAGTAGGGCGCCTGGTTTTGCATGATGGGAAACAACTTCATTAAGATGTGGAGCTGAAATTTCGATGACGAATTTCCTAAAGGTGCATCCACGTATCCGAAGAATCTCCAAATCACCGGAGACATGAACATCAGACGTGAAAGAGGATTCTGTGATATTGAGTTCCCTCAACAAGGGACAATTTTGGAGGAAATATGAGATGTCTTGACCACTCACTTTCATAGCCGCGAGAGACAGAGCCTTGAGATATTTCATAGGCCTCATCTCTCGCACCAAATCGGCTAACACAACCGCACGCCTTTCGCTCCCAGTCATAGAGTTGAAGTTTAAATCCAATCGCTCAACTCGTCTCGACTGCGCGAATTTGAGCCATTTGGTGATCGTGCTATGTGCTGATTTGCTTGCGTAAATCGAAATTGTGAACTGTTTGATGGAAAGGGCTTGGTGTGATTCGAGAACCGAATTGACCATTTTGACACGGTGGCACCTCTCCGCACGCCATGAACTGCGATTGATAAAAATTTGGTCTAGGTCGTAAAAGTCGAGATTAGAAGTGTGCTTCCACAAATGGTGCCATCGGTGAGAAAGAAGGCTAGTGGCCGCGGCTTGTCTCAAGGGTAGTAAAGACAGTATGGTGTGTATGATCTCATCAGGTAATTCACTTATTCTGTCACACTATATTAATAAAATAAAACCAAGTCAACAACACACAATTTAGAATAGTAATCATCAATATTTTGTGAGCAACAATTAGAATCTAACCTCGCTCTTTGTCCTCTTATTGCAGTCGCTTCCATCCATCGATTTCGAGAATTTAAAT
Organism: Salvia hispanica; assembly: GCF_023119035.1. NCBI lineage: Eukaryota > Viridiplantae > Streptophyta > Magnoliopsida > Lamiales > Lamiaceae > Salvia > Salvia hispanica. The sequence goes on from NC_062966.1 coordinate 23,708,770, forward strand.
TTGTATTGAGATAAGAGAGACCTAATTAACAGGGTTTGAGTATGTGAATATGTTGAATTTATAGAAGAAGAAATAGTACTATAGATAATTAAGGAAAGGTATATGATTCCCATATTTATAGGGATAGGAAATACAGAGGTGAAAAGGGAGGGAGTGAGAACGCGAGGAGAGAGATATTTTAATTTTTTATTATATTTTATTCCATTTTAAGTTTTTCAAATCTAATTTAATTCAAAATCTCTCCAACGGCATTATAATTTTTATTCCTTTTTTATTTTGGTAACTCAGGTGGAGTGAGTTTGTGCTTTTTTTTTATTTATTGAATGGAATAGTTGACGGAGGACCAAAATGATCAAATTTCCATATGTTCAGGACCACAAAATCCAAAAGATAATGTTTAGGACCAAAAACGTAAAATGGCTATATGTTCGGGATCAATTTTGGCATTTACTCTTCTTTTTATTACTCATTTTCCTGTTTTTCCTTGTTTAATTTCTATTTATTACTCATTTTTCTTGGGTTTGGGTTATGTTGTTTAGAACCCCAAACCGTAAAATCCTGCGTCCACCACTTATTAAAGGTGATGGTGTTTGTCGTGAACATGGCAGCAAATCGCTTGAGGCTTAATTCTGTCACCCCTGTCTCACTTGAAAATGATCACCTCGAGTGAGGGGTAGGCTATGTAGAAACGAGAAACCGAGAAAAAAAGACGATGCATGCTCCCTAGATAAAAAGACGATGCATGCTCCCTAATGACGGTGATGGGAATGTAACCAATTAAATGGGTGAAATGTAATTGATAGGCAATTTGTGAGACTAATGGAGTCAATTTAAGCTTAATTTATGGAATTGATGAGAGTAATTGGAAATTTAATATGCACCGTATATAAAATATTTTGAACTTTCTACACTTCAAAAAATAATTAACAAAATAACAAATATATTGAGAATGACGTCATTAATTGCTTCATGAGATGTTGTTTGAAATTTTTATTTAAATTTCTGCGGTTTATAATTCTCAATTATTAAATAAATTTTCAATTCATATCCACTATATTCAAGCAATTCATCAATATTTTATTTATTTAATAATTAATTAAAATAATTTTGCAATCTAATTAACTTTGTTCAATTTAATTAGATAAATCATCTTCAGACATTCCTAAGCCATCTTCAGACATTTCTACTATAACATGTGGCATGTGATAGCTACAAACCATTCACTCACTATTTAAAATAGATCTGAGTGATGAATTTTCTTTCTCTACATTCTTTCCCGAAATTTTAAGGTAGGAATTTTCGGCTAGCGCGACGAATCGGCTAGCCGGTCGCTAGCCGACCATTGCGAATGCTCTAAAGTTGGCTGATGCATTTCAAACTAATTTTGGAATTGAAAGCAGGCATTGATTGATACAGTTGATATGATTATTGTAAGCCTTGATTAATTTTATAAACAATATAATTGTCTTAAATATTAGGAGTATATCATAAATATGTATTTATTTATTGGATTTCTAAAGTTACTTAATTTTATTTTTTAGGGACGAAAGTAAATAGAATCGTGCATCGCACGGGTGTGATACTAGTACATATATAAAAGGCAAGTTTTGGCCTTCTTTTAAAATATTTATTTGTCCTTATTTGGGAATATTAATAAGTTATGGGATCAATTTGAATATTTATGGAATAACTAATTCCTTCCAATGGCTATTACATGCAGAAACATATAGTTATCACCATATTGTATATATGTATATCTACGTTACATTGTCACCACACCAAAGAGAATAATTTGTGCGTTATTTTTCAAAAACGTCCAAAATTCCATCTCAAAAAAATATTTCCAAGTGTTAAGGACAAAAAATGATAGTTTGGCAAAGTTCACAAACTAAAAAAATGTCCCCTCAAAAATCTGAATAATAAATGACATAAAAGACGAGTTTTAACCTTATATTAAATTGTTTATAAGCTATGTATAAAATATTTTATAATCAATGTAAAAATGAATGAAATTATACTGCGCCCAATATAATAGATGCAAAATATAAGTATAGCTACGTGATTTCAGTTACAATGTAAGAGTGATGAGCTTTAACCCTCATATTAATTTGGCTGTTACCTTTTTTTTTTTAATTAACTTGGCATTCAATCTGCAACCAATATATAACAAATGCCCATTATTACATATAAGAATATCGATTTCAAATAATGTCATAATTTTGTAAAAGATTAGTAATCCTCGTCTAAAATATATAAATATTCAAATTCATTCCCCAATTTAACCTTTCATTCTATGTATTAATTATGACATGGAACTATACAATTCATAATTTAAAAAATAAACATATCGATCATAGAAGCAAATATACTATTTTTTTAATGTGCATCAAAATTGCACCTAGCTTATAATTAAACAAAAACTAATACTTCCAAGAAGAAAAGAAAGTACAAATATTAAGTTATTATCTTATTATAAGAAATAATGTGTGTCCCCTATAACATCTTGGGAATGAAACTAATTATTCAATTTTTTTAACGTTTTTTTTTCATATTTATAGGTTTTGATTGTAGGAAGTTAATTCTGTTTATTTTAGCTATAAGTGGAGGAAGTGAAAGAGACTTCTATTTTGCTACTCTAAATATATGGCATTTGATAGTTTATAATCCACACATTTCTCTCTTTTTTCTCATTACATTCTTTATTGATTTTTTCAGAGATTTGATCCGATTTTAGTATTCTACATGATGATCCCCATCTTGTGATGACACCAACATACGTTGGCCGTCTCCCACTATCTTCAGCACAGGAAATAAACACTTGAGCTCTATCATGCACCTGTTAAACCCTAAACCCTAAACCCTTAATTTGAGATGATATCATTATGAAATGCAACTACGATGAAATACAACCAAGAAAGTTTAGCAGCTATTGATACGATGAGAAGACCTTTGGTATTGATAACACACTTCCATTGCCTTGTGGAGTGTAGTATGAGGAATATGACACGAAGCCAAACATCTGAAATATTTAAACCGGAATTTGTAGTAATAATTCATTTCATAAGCATTTGAAAGAACGAACAAAATATATTTTATACTCTTATCACCTGTCCAATAGCTACCATTAAAAACGGGTTCTCAAACTCTACGGCATCAGCAAGGTCATCCTGGTTGCGTCGTACAAAAACGAGCTTTTATGTAGCTTGATACGCCCATAAGCTACCTTTTCATTGTTGGAAGGGACAGAAGCAAGAGGCTGAGGGCTATATTTTGCGATGACACTTCTCAAAGCTGCAAGCAATATGAAACCATATTAAGAAGATGGATTACCAGTAAACGTTTCGTGAAGGATAGAGATTATTATGCATTGCACAAATGTACCAACACACGACACATTCAGCCATAGGAATCTGTAGCACATTAGCAGTATATGAAACTAAAAGTTTATCTTTGCCTTCGAATGGATAAGGATGTAAAGAAAAGAAGTCTCTTTGTAATATTTGACATTACCAAGATTTCAGATAGGATGAATAGTTTTATACTAGTATGAAAAGCTAGGCAATTGTCGAAAGTTTAGTCAATTGGTTGAAATTTTGTTGGATTTAAATGTCAATTGTAAGCATCCATTTCATGATATTGACGTTGTTTATTTCAAATCTTTAGCTGGAAGAAGTTGCATCCAGTAGCAATACTTCAGACATTTTAAACGGGCACGAAAAAAGAAATGACGAGATGTATTACAGCGGACATGTAAAGGTAAGATTACCTTTGTACTTTGCATTGTCCACATCACCCGATTCACTTATCGGTGCATCCTAGTGAAACAGGTGCCAGACGCAAGGGAGGAGGAGTTAGAAAAAGATTGCTGAACTTTTAGAAGAAAAGGAAAAATATAATGATCTGCCTCACATAATCATAGGAAGTAAGATCTGGCTTGTAGGCCGACTCATCATCTCCGGTATTAGCACCGTTATAGAATCCAAAGTTCGTCCCACCATGCGCCATCTAGATTCAAATGTACATGGAATCCAATGAGCAGAAAAAAATAGTTACAAGAAAAGAAGGTTGAGGGCAATTTCGTACATAGAGGACAGCGGATCCATTCTTTGACAAAATCTTGTCCAAGTAGGCAGCAGTAAAAACTGCACCGGTGGTTGCAATAGTGTCCCCCCGGTGTGTAAGCCAACCAGCATAGAACTCCCTGAAACGATAAGCATGCAGAAAATTATGGACATATTCAGTGGAGCCGACGTAGAGTTAAGAAAAAAAGGGGAGAGAAGTAACAAAAGACCAACGTTGACAGTGGAGGTGATTTTCCCGGTGCATTGAACTCTTTCTGCAGCTTGAATTTGGGCCATGGGTCGTCTCCGGTGGTGAAGTCAACCGCTGCAAATAAATAAAGATATGAAGTTCATGTGTTTTGAAAGGTATATCCATTATACAAATTATGTGGAAGAAAGACTATTCATTGAAAATGATCCTTTATTGTTAATTGCTATACTACCTCGAAACAGTCACTCAGTAATGAAATTTGCAGACAAAGCAATATCTAAGTTGCAAACCAGAGACTCATCCCGAAAACTCATATTGTCTAACCTGAGAAAACAGCATCTCCTCGAATTGTTCCTTTCTCCAGATTTACCCTTTCACCGCCATCAGTAGTGTACCTGCAAACACCAGTAGAAACTTCAATGACGGCGAAGATATAAAAAGAAGAAGAAGATAGTCAGTTCTGGATCAATGACAGCGTGGGAAAAAATTACTACTCCGTATATCTTTTCGACATCTACTGCAATTCAAAGTGTCACAAAGAACCACATGCTCTATAGTTATTTTAGTTTGACATGGAACCAAAGTTCTGAAGGTCAAGTATGGTTTCAATACATCAATGTTTAGATGTCATGTCAATATACTTCAAGTAACAGTCTGTTCATACTTAGCAGAAACGTACTTGGTTTAAATATTCCAGTAACATTGTGGCATAGTGTAGTTTTATCCTACCTGGACCATTACAATTGGACACCCATTGCTGTAAAGAAGCGGAGACACTTTTGGAAGTAGGATTCCCCACCACTTCTCAACCTGCAGTTATGTCCCAACAACCATTAAACATTCCTATTAACTACCGAATGAATGAAGGGTAATCACCGAAAAATAATTATTCTACAATAGCTAGACAATTAAGAGAACTTAGTGAATTGCATGCATTTGAATCCAGGTTTCTTGTATACTCAGTGTTGTATGTATACATCGAACATTGAAACAATCTGATATTCATCAAATATTTTTACTTAGCCAAACTTGTTTATTTTTTTGAATCGTATTAGCATGGGTTAGCTTTACATTTTGTATGAATTTATAAGTGAACATTCAAGGTAAAAAGTACCCCACTACTTCTTTAGGTCCAAGCCGAGGGTCAGTGTTGTTTAAGAATGCATCAACAAGGTAAATCTATAGATAAATAAAACACTCAAGCAAGTAAGATTAGTTTACAGCTGATGAAGCATGAAGAATATTAGATTATACCAATCCAAGGTAGGCAGGGTCTGATGATCTTAATCTAATAGGAGGCTCTTCGGCAAGCAACCAAGCAGGGAAGCCACCCAAATCCCACTCTACGACGACAAAAATTAAGAAAAGGTAAGTAGAAGGAATTATCAAAGAAAGAACCGCTCGCACAAAATTGCATCACAATTCCTAGCTGATAAAAATATGATAGATAATGAGCTTAAATTATGTGTGTATGGATCAAAGAGAGGACTCATGCAACAAGGGCGAACACATTAAGGTCAAAATCTGCCACCTGAGAATCTTAAAATGATGGTGTAAAAAGAGGGAAAACTCCAACCACACAATAACAGTTATACTTGGCCTTTTCCAGCTAGGATCAACATGGAAAACTCATGCACGTATTAATTAGAAGCGAAGGATATTTGCTGATGGTAAGAAAATGCCAAAAGAGAGATCGTATTTAAAGCAATTGATTCGCATACAAAAACAACTATTATAGGTAAGTACTCACTTCCAAATTTCAATTATTCCATAACCAACTATGATAGGTAAAATTCTGCATAACTGCCCATATAACTTGCAAAACCAGAGATGCTATATTGCAGTTTATCATTTGTAATCACACAAATTATCAGTATGAATGTTATTGAATCATCCAGAGTACAAAGCACCAAATTCTATAATCCAAGCATTACAGAATACGTAGAAGTTGAGTCAGCCTTCAGCTGAGTAAAGACTCAAATTCAGATGCAAAATCAAATAATCAATAGGATTTCAAGAAATAAGCTCTTATTGGAACCAACATGAAAGTTTACTAACCACCACAGATATAGGACCCAGGACGCAGCATAACCAACAAATCCAATTCCTTGCATAGCTCGAGAAATGAAATTATGTCTGCAATGCCCTCAAATACCAGATGACCTTGTTTTGGCTCATGTAAGTTCCAGGGTACATAAGTTTGAATCGTGTTTAACCCCAATGCCTTTGCTCTCAGCTGTCGATCTCTCCAATACTGAAATTCATAATTTACACAAATTTAAAGATTATTATGCCGCCATGAGATCAAAAATATCCATTTACAACGACATTTATATCCTGAAAATCATGATGCTTGGTCTAAGGCTCTAACTGAATAAAATTACTAAAAGCATAGCAGCATTGCATACCTCCGGATGCACTTGGAAATAATGCAAGTCTCCTCCAATTATCCTAAACGGCTCCCCATCTCTCCAAAACATGTCCTCTGCAATCTCAAACTTATGTGTGTCTCCCTGTCACAATACAGCATGTTAAGAGCATATTAACACTTCACGCCATTCAAACAAGCAGTGCTCGAATCTCCACTAACCGTAACCAACTAAAAGTTTTAAAAAAAAATTCTAAAACTGTCAAATTATTGAGGTGTTTTGTTTGAATTGTGTACAATAACCCCCATCACCATGTCAAGTAATAAGAAAATTATCTTTTCGAAATCTCAACATTCAAAACTTAGCCCCCACCAAGGCGATGAACTGAAACTCCAGTCCTCCCCTTTCTAGGCTATCACAATAAGGAGTAAAATGCACATGATAACACACTTCCATTGCCTTGTGGAGTGTAGTATGAGGAATATGACACGAAGCCAAACATCTGAATTATCGGAAAAGGGCTCACAAAACCTAAATATATCCACTAAATCAGCCAAAATAACTCATATGCGTAAGCATATTATTTCCTGGTCTCTATAAAAAATTTGGGAGAACAAATGCAAGTAAATATTCCAAGATAATTCCAAAAAAATATATATATAAAAAATAGCTAGTTTAAATGTAAATATTGTTCAGGTCTCTGAAATTGAGCCTAAATCAAGATTGTCTCTAAATCTCGATAATTTAGTAATAAAAAGCCAACAACAATTGGACACATTCAAAAACATAATTCAAATTTGAATACATATTGTTTTCTGTTTGACATAAATAGAGGCCAGAAACATGGCAGGTTTAGTACTAGTTTAAAAGTAGAAATTGCAATACGTTGCTAAGCTAAGGGTTTCCTTCCATGTGCAATTTAAAATAAGGGACTATTTCGGAATACAGAGCCTATAAAGCTTTCTTGAGCATGCTACTCAGCAAAAAAAGGAAATACTCTAGTTTCCACTTGGGTATTGTAACTGCATCTCTATATTATAAAAAGGTTTTCTTTGGCAAGCATGTAATCATGTGAGAAGCACTGTACAGGGTTGAGGACATTAAATCAGGAGGAAAATCGTTGATATACAATTTATCTCTATTTTAATAAAGATCTTACACAAGCATGTGAACATGAGAGAATCACAACATGGGGGTGGGACATAAAGCAGGAAAAGAACCCGAATCCAGAGGCTGTACACTAGATATTCTTAGGGGAATGTCATCAAGAAGTCGCAGATGCTTCGACAGGTCATCATAAGCCTTCATTAAACTTCCAGCGCCAGGATACAGGATCTGAAAACATAATACAACTGTCAATGATTTTACTGTCTTCAGGCTTATAAAAACCATTAGAAATAACTAAAAAAGGCAACAACATACCTTTGTTGCTGTGGCGAAGTACGAAATGAAGGTGATCTACAATTGTAATGATATTTTGTTTTGGAAGGGACAGATGGCGCATAAGAACATGCTCACATATTTCCTTTATGATAAGATGTTTTTCCCATGCTTCGTGCTCCCATACTAAAATTAAGAATGTGCATGAGAATATCATTATATTATCATCAGTACTCCAAATCAGCAAAATATGCAACATAATTCCTTACCTGCACCTTCTGCAATTTTACCATCACGGAACCATCTTAGTGTAGATTTATCCCCCCAGATATTTCCAAATTCCACAGCCTAAAAAAACATAAATATCAGGTGAGTTGAGTTCAAAAAGAATATGTCAAAACGAATTACATGTGTAGTCGATCAATGTCTTGAATTGAGAAGTGATGTCTATTCAGTATCACCCATAAAAGAAAACTATTAATTCAATTGCCTAACCAAACAAGCCTCTTGCTGGACTGTACCAAATTATTGGGTCTCTAACTTCATAAAATAAACAACGAGCTAAGTACAACCATTGATTCCTTAATTGGATCATATTACAAAATTCAGGAAGCCCTCAAATGACAAAAGATGTTGTGGTTTTGAGCAAGATTCACATTATTCAACCATCAAAGCCTAGATGCAACAGCAGATAAATAGGATTCAAATCACCAACAAATAAGTTTGTGCAGGAAACAATCAAACCTGGCGCACTGGAAGCATTTGAGTTTTGTAGCTCTCAATGTACTGCCTTGATGTCTTGTCGATATGTGAGAGCCCGACAATCGTTCACCCTCCACTGCAGATGCACGCTTATCCTCCCCACCCTATGTGAATCATGAACTTCAAAATCCTTAATGTAACCTATCATTTCACCATCATTCTAAGCTTATTCACACTATTTTATATTTCTAAAACACAACTAAACCAATGTAATACACTGAACAAATCCCATCTTTACAACTACCCACATTCTCAAAGCTATTCATCAAACCAAAACAAACTGTGTTTAGTAGCATCCACAATAGGCACGATTCTGCTTCAAATGCATTATTTACCATCAATTTACACAATTACACTATGTATATGTGCGAGTAAACTACAGAAACTGCCTAAGGTATTCCACAAAACCTTAAAAATCCAAATTTTCGAAATGGGCATCGCATAAACACACAATCAGAAAAACTTTTAATGTGATTCATATATATTTCCATACCTCTGTATTCCACGATTTGGAAAAAAAGAGGCAACACGATCATTATTTTTTAGCAAAGATGACATTTTAAAGGGGAAACCCCTGCTTAGGAAATTATCCTTATCAGAAGTCCAGAATTGTGGCTGTTTACTGAAAACAATATTCATTCAGTAGTAAGCAGTAACTGACAACCAAACTTAAAAAGTAAAAATTGTGGGCGACAAAGAAAAACTTGCATTGTAACTAAAAACCACTTGCACTCGGAAGCAGCAAATGCCTTCATTTGATTCTTCACAGCTGAATTCTGATGATCTAACACAATAGCTATGTTATCACGAAGAGAAAAAGGATTAAAGAAGCAAACTGATAGGAATAAGTCCAACTTTGGAGAACCATGCTAAATGGCTACAAGACTACAAGTTATGTTTGAACTGATCACTCAAAACTCAAACAAATTTCTATAGCTGGCAAAATGCAGAAATTCATTCTTTTATAATATTACTGAAAATGGGGGCATATTAGTGTCCAGAAAGTTCCAGCCAAGGTAAAGAAAACTTAATATGGAATAGTATTAATCAAGTTCTTTCACAACCACGACTACACAAGTTGAAGGAGTTGATGCGTAAAATCCAAAGTTCAGGCCAATGGATTGAAAACATCCCTAGTATTTCCCGCTCGAGATTGGGATTGAACAAATATCAGGGTGTCTATTAGAAGTGGCATCCATCACAAATATGTACATTTAACAATTTTAGTCGGTTAGTCCAAAAATCACACACATCATGTATGTATTGTATCCTAGTCAACCAAAGCTCACCAGCTATCCCTCCCCCAACGAAAAAAATATCATTTTTCTCAGAGAAGCATGATTTTTTTACGATAACAACCCACTAATATCATCAGGTAAGTGAGCAGCAGGATTGACACGTCAGGCTATACAAAATATTTTTTTTACCTCCCATTAATGCAAATCATTATATTAATAAGTAAAAATTATTAAAAGTTATGTTCATTTTAGAAGTCGTTGAAGGTTGAGCTAATTCTGACACTTTGATGCTTTCATATTATGCTCGGCTTATTCTGACCGCCTTTAGACATGATTTTTAGTTGATTCATCTAATTCTCGCTGTACATTAACCTTACGCCAAGTTCCTCCTGTTCTACAAGCAAGCCATTTCCAACTTCGCCACTCTGACGTTCTTCATATATAGTATCACATAAGTCCCCTGGTTCCTGGATCAAGTGAATTTGCGGTTTTGACCCCTACTTGAATAACCTGTGGGAGAAAAATATAAGAACACAAAGCAATTTATGCTGTGTTGTAATAAAAGTGAGTCCAAACTTTGTAATCTCATATCTATCTTGTGAAATCAACTTCAGATAATAGTAGTAAGCTTATGTTGTTATGCAGCACTGCAGCAGTTTCAATAACAAAACCATATCATCAATAACTTTTCCTTTCTTTCTTCTTTTCTTTCATTACCAAATTTAATGTGTTTCTCAACATACTAAGCTCAAAACTAAGCAATTTATGCTCGACTGATGCCTATCAAAAGAGAGCCAGCAATCTTGCATGTTGGCAGCATAAGAAATCTCCAAATAAAAGAAATTCAGAAATTTTCTGTGCTAGCCACCTAATTCCAGTATGGCATATGCAACTCAGAATACATTCAGAGCTCAAATTTGCAGCTAAACCCTATCACCATGCTTCAATCCAATACAAAACTAGCGCAATTGATCATAAAACAAAACCAGAGCAATTAATCACAAAACATCTCCAATTTTCAGCTAAAACCTCTTAACCAAAAACAATCAACCTAGAACGCCGCAAATTAAATTCAAAAAACTCACATTCCCACGCCCTTGATCTCCTCCACAAGGTCAGTTGTCAGCTTTATTTCCATCCCAAAACTGAAAGGGCTCTCCCTAACGAGGCTGAAGCTCTCATCCACCTGCCCAATTTTCCTGATGCTCCATACATTGGTTGAGACTTTCGCTCGATTTTTGCGGCGTTTGAGAGATTTGATCAAGGCGGAATTGGAAATACTGACAATTTTGCTATTTTATTATCTTTTCTCATATGATTAGCAAGTAGGCTTAGGGAAACGGTTTTCGGTTCTTGGTTAACCGAGAATCGAACAATATTTTTTCGGTTTTCGGTTAACCGAGAATCAAAAAAAACGAGAATCGAAAAAATAAGGTTAAGGTTCCGGTTATTAATTTTAAGCTAATCTCGGTTCCGGTTCTAACCGAGAACCGAAAGGTTAGAACCGAATAGCCGTTACTCCCTCCGTCCCGCTTTAGGAGTCCCGGTTGAGTCGGACACATATTTTAAGAAAAAAGTGTTTTAGTGTGTAATAAATAAATATTGTAGTGAATATTGGGACTCACTTTTAATTGAGTGTCCATAAATAAATGTTATAATGGTTGTTGGGACCCACTTTTAACACTTTTTAATTAGTTGTAGTGGATGTTGGGACCCACTTTTAACACTTTTAGGCATTTTTTATTAATTTATCTCAACCGGGACTCCAAAAGCGGGACAGATGGAGTATTTTCTAAATATTTAATTTTTATATATTTGTTTTAGTTTTATTATTATTGTTTTAGATAAGTAAAAATTAGTTTGATGAATGATGTTGGTTTATATTGGTTTTGGACTTAGTTTTATAAACTTTGTTGGAATTTTGGTTTTGATGATGAAATGAAATTATGGTTTTTGTCCTTTTGATTTCACGACTTATTACTTAATGTATTATATTACACTTAATTCGGTTCCATTGTTGGAACCGAAGACCGAACCGATCGGTTCCTCAAGGAACCGAATTGACAAAAGGTTCGATTTCGGTTCTAGATTTCGAAAAAAAATAGGAGTCGGTTAGCCGACTAATCGGTTCGGTCGGAACCGAACCGACCGAATTCCCACACCTATTAGCAAGTTTGATTAAAACACCGTTACGGAGTATTAAAATCTAATTACGGTTCTCTTCAAATCATCGTATCTCCTTCGTGAAAAAAATACATAAGAAATTATTAGTAGTGCAACACAAAAAGGAACATAAATCGAAAACCAAAAAGACCCATCTTAAAGTCAAAACATCACTAGAGAAATACCAAAACAATACTCCCTCAGTCCGCACTTTGAGTTCTATATGTGTTTTAATGTAAAGTTGACAAAGTAAGAAAAACATAGAGAGTAAAAGTAATTAAGGTATTGTTGGTGACGAATGGGTCTCACTTTATTAGAGAAAGACTAGTTTCTAAAATTAAAAGTGCATATTATTGTGGGACGACGGACTAAAAAGGAAAGAGTCTGTATTCTTACGGGACGTATAGGTATTGTTTTACGAATTTTCCAAAAAGAAACAGTTCTTTAGATCACGCGCACGGTCGTGGCCTTTCAAGTATTTGATGATAGGTGTAATATAAATTTGGGATATTGAAATCTAAAAATAAAAATACAAAATGAACGTGGAATGTAATGGATTTTACATCCCAGCTTTCATTGGATTTTTATGCAATAAATCCTTATTTCTACAAAGATTTCAACAGTAGCCAAAAGTATGAACTATGAAGTGTGACAATCTTTTCTATGCTGATGTATATTTGGGCCTATTTGGAGTTTTGCCTGATTTTGGGCTGATCTAGTGGGTTTTGTGGGCCCATTCCCAAAATTTAATGAAAAATAGTAGCTTAACGTATTATGGCTTTTAAATCACACTACAAATTATTGAGAAAAAAAGTCAAAGATATTTGTAATCCTATCAGTAAATGAAATTCGTACATGAAGGGTTGATACTATATTCATTAATCGTAATATACGGTACACGATTTTATTATAAAATAATTCTATACCAATGTTTAAAATTGGCCAACTATGATTGTCAGAGCCGACTATAATCAGTTACCAACTAATCAACGGGAGAATGTTTTCTTCAATTATAAAATAACTCTATACCATTGTCATTAGTGTTTAAATCAATTACCAACTAATCAACGGGAGAATATTTTCTTCACGCGCGTATATGTTCACGATATTGTTGTGATTGATGGTGGAAATCTTATTAATTTTGCTAGTACTTCATTGGTTCAACAGTTGGAACTACCCACTCAAAAACACCCGAAAACCATATAACTTACAATTTGATGACACGAGGGAGTACCGGGTTCTAGAGCAAGTGTTTGTGCCGTTTTCGATGGGATTTTATACTGATGTGATTCATTGTGACGTGGTTCCTATTTGCTTGTGCAATTTGATACTTGGGAGGCCATGATATTACGATAAAAGAACCAACATGGCAACACATACACTATCCAAATTTTTGATAAGACGGTAACTTTGTTTCCCTTATCTAACGAGCAAATCTAACCAGTTGCACTTTTTACTATGGTTTTTATTATATAAGTTTGAACTTCTTATTTTTTGTGTCCTTATATGCATTCAGATTTGAATTTTATCTTTTTGCATGAGTCCAATTGTTATTGTAGTTCGTTTTTTATTAATTAAATTATATATTGAGTTTTAGAGACAATCTTGATTCTGCCAATTTTTGTGAATTTATAAATCATTCTCGATCTTTTTCTATTCATTTATTGAGAAATCTATACATCTATACAATATATCTATACAATATATAAAAGGGGAGTTTGAAAGAAATTTTTGTCATTTAATTTAAAAAATGACAAAAAAATAAGTATATTGGAGTTTAATTTAAAGGTTAAATTCCTAATCTTTTCCTTCATCGGGGACCGTAAAATTCGACACTTAGCTTCTCTAATTGCTGAGTGCTCTTGAATTGAATTGATCTCTCGTTAATACGTAACACTTAATTAGTTAATTTAGATCGAGGTTTGAGTATAAAGTCGGAATGAGTTGTCAAGTTTGTTTTTCAAGATTTTAATTGCTAAAATTTGTGTGTCTTAATTAGTTAGAGCCTAGAGTCAATCTTTATTTGATTCTGCATGCAAACTTAATTAAGGTTTCCATGCCTGAGAAATGTACCATTCAATTTCTTCAAAATTTAAACCAAATGAAGTTACTCCTTGTAAGTCGTTTTCTTTCCAACAAATGGATCGGGTGTTGAAATCAACAATATTCAAATTTTTTGATTATGCATCCATTAGTTTTAGTTTGAAAAATATTGAATAGTATGAGTCTTCTTCCAACCCACCAAAAAAGCTCAAAAATCATTTTTTTTTTTGTTTAAATCGGTAAGGAAAGTTTATGTGTGATAATTTTATTAATGAAGATAGAATCAAATCTTCATGTACGAATTTCATTATTTGTAGTATATGACTTATTTTCTCAGTAATTTGTAGTATATGACTTAAAAGCCACAACTAAATTAGAATCAATCTTCAAATCATTTTATAATTTTGCAAAGATTTTATATGGTTTATTTCTTATTCCTATATAAGAACACAACAAGATAACAATATTATTTTTTTAATTTCAAATTAAATCTAAAAAGTTTGGATATTGTTTATTTGTACAATTTATGCATATTTATTCTGTCATTTTTATTTCAAAATTTTCATTACATAATTCCATTATATTTTTCTTATTTAATATTTTGAATAATTACATATTACTCAAGCATTTCGCGCGATAAATTATTATTTAAATACTACCCTTTAAAATATCGGTAAGCAGAGTAAACGATTTTTCAATCACTTTTTCTTTCCCGCCAAGTTTTCCTTTTTCTCTCCATCTCACACTAGCTATGGCTGCTGAAGATCCCGATCAAACTTCCGATTCTCCGGATTACGGTTAGTATTTAATTTTTGAATTCAATCATCTCAACATGATTTTCGTTTGATATTTGATTATCTTTTTCCGATTCCGATTGGTTTTCTTAATCTGTATATCATGATTATCGTTTGCTGTTAGGTTTTATTGTTGCATTTTCTGTCGTTCTATTATTTTCTATCTGATTTCCGATTGTTATTTCGATTTGTAATGTTATTTCGATTGGATCTCGAGAATCAGTTCTGATAACCGGTAAATCAGCTCAGGAAATCGTGTATTTAATGAACATTGCACTTTCTCTCGTTCTACGATATATTTCTAATTTTCGATTGTTATTTTGATTTGGAATGTTATTTCGATTTTATCTCGAGAATCAGTTCTGATAATCGGTAAATCAGCTCACGAAATAGTATTTTCAATGAACATTGCATTTGCTCTTGTTCTATGATTATCTATCTTATTTTCGATTGTTATTTCGATTTGCAATGTTATTTCGATTGTATGTCGAGAATCAGTCCTGATAATATGTAGATTAGCTTAGAAAACTGTATTTTCAATGAACATTTTTATTTTCTCTCGTTCTATGATTATATTTTCGATTGTTATTTCGATTTGTAATGTGATTTTGATTGTCTCACTAAAATTAGCTCTGTTTATCCATAGATCACTGGTTGTATGATCATTGTATTTTCTCTGATTTTCTATACATGAATGGTGATTGGAATTTGTGTTACGATTTCGAATTTGTACTTAGATAATCTGTTGTTTATTCTATTTTCAGACAAAATGTTTGATAAGGTTACATCTGAGCCAGAGATATTAGCCGAATATTGCGATTTTGTGGCTACTGCTCAGAAGAGTTCAGTTCATTCGCATCAATCACGAATTGTTCTTCCAGCACTTCGGTTCTTTTGATAAATCACCTATTTGTAATAATTTTTTTCAGCTGATAAGTCGAGTGCTCAAGTTCACAATTCCTCTGAGGATGTTGAGGATGGTATGGTTATCTTATGCTTAGTTTCTTAGTCTAAATTATTCTGACTCTGCCCTCAAACAATATTGAGGATGGTATAGTTATTTTATGCTTAATTTACTATCTTCTTTTCAGTGGAAAAGACCAATACCCTCATTAACAAAGTGCCTGAATTGGAATACCACTCTAGGGCTGAAGGGACTACTTCTAAACATCAGACTCAGCCCTCAAACAATGTTGCTGATGGTATGTTTATATTATAATTATTCTCCATCCTAATTTACAATTCCTTTTTAATATTGTTTGCATTTTGCAGCTGAAATTCCTTTGTCTGCGAGGGCAACGGTTTTGACTCTTGCTCACCCAGGAGTGAAAGTCTTTCGCAATCGCCTAGGACAAGAAAGTGTTTTATGTCCTGACTGTTGCAAATTTGGCGTCCGTTCCAGTCCGTATGCCTCTGTTGAGGGTTGTACTAACCTAAAGGCATCTGATTTCAAGAAGCACCTGGAAACTACATCCCATAAAAATTCTGTGAAGAATAAAGAAAAAGGGAAGCAAAAGGTCTCCACGGGTGAGGACTTCCTTAAAGCTCAGACTGCTGGTCCTGTTTCTCGAGAGGAGCCATCTCCAACTGTCTTAACAGTTCTTCAGGAGTTAGTTATGTCCATTGAAAAGCTTTCGTCCACTGTGGATAAAATTTCGTCCTCGGTGGATAAAATTTCGTCCTCGGTGGAGAAGCTGGTGGAGAAGCTTTCGTGAAAAACCAATTTAATCTTTCATGTCTGATATCTAGGATGTAAATTTGTATGCGATATGAACTCATATATTGTTAACGCTGTTCTTGTCTTTTTTGGGACCTAGAATAAGTCGGAGGAGTGGTCTGTTGTCATTGGTTTTTCACTCCACTGCTAGACAAGATAGAGCTTTGAATTTTGAAGTGGTTACATGAGGAGAGTTAGGTAAGATTGGTGATTCTTGATCTAGAAGGCACTTGATTGTTGTTGTTAATAGTTGGATATAACACGTATTCAGTTTATTGTTGGTTTCTGGGATATCACAAGATGAAGTTTCACTGACTTTTGTGTTGATTCATTTTGTATGTTTGAGTCTGGGCCAATGATACTCTAGCTGTTTGGATATTTTAGGTTAAATGTTAGGAACAATCGTGCCTATAAGTCCAAGGAGAATATATCTATTGGTGGAGAATTCAGGCTGAATAGGTTGTATGGTGTTACAAAATATTTATATTAACATTTATATATATAAACATATAACAGGAAAATTTAGGAACTGTAAAGATAATTTACTAAGCTATTGTTCTTAGAGATAAAGTGCATTAATATATGCCAATGGGCATGATCAATTGACTCATTCACTTTAATACATACAAATTTTGATTTAGTTTAATCGACTCGTTGAATTATTTTTGGCCAATTTGATTACATGAATAAATTACAAAATTTGATTTATTCACCAAATTTTCCTTCCTCTTTATTACTACTTCTCCAAATATTCTTCCTTTGTCTATAATAAATCGACCGTTTTATTAGAAAATCTTATCATTCAATCAAATTAACTCTTGTGTGTAAAAACTGTTACTATTATATAATAAATACCTCACACACAAACAAACTAGTGGCTATCAAAATCGACGACCAACTATGATTATCAAATTAGATGATGTTATTGGGACCAGAGAAGAAGATGAAATACTACCATCCGGGGGGGGGGGGGGGAATAATTTATTCACGCGCGTATATGTCCGCGACAAGGTATGTGTTGATGGTGGAAGTCAACTTTGCTCACACTTTATTGGTTCAAGAGTTGAGGTTACCTACTCAAAAACATCTGAAACCGTATGCTTATAGAGTTAATGAGACCAGAGTCGCAAGGGTGAGATCAAGTGTTAATGTCATTTTCGATGGGATGGTACGCGGATGTGATTCATTGTGACGTGGTCCCTACCCACATGAACATATGCCAATTGTTACTTGGGAGGCCGTGGCAGTACGATCGAAGAACCTTTCATGACGGGTATAACAACACATACACGTTCCAATTTTTTGGTAAGATGGTAACTTTGCTTCCTTGTTCCGCCAAGCAAATCAGATTCGCGCCGTTACCAATAGAGAAAACAATAGTATTGGGTGAGTCACCAATACAAGACCAAGCGGAGGCATAGAATATTATTGTTTTTATTATGAGTTTGGACTTATTTTTGTGTTGATTTTTTTAGATTTTAATTTTACTATCTTTTTGCATATGAGTCCAATTGTCAAGCTTATATAGCCAGTAGGAGTATTGTTCTTCGCTTTTGATTAATAAATTAAAACATTGTGAATCTTAAATGCAAAAGATATGGTAAAGCTGAATACATATCAAGAGCATTAATTGTAAAGAAATTCTAAAAAAATTGATTTATTTCTTTACAATCTTGCACTGTATCTTCGACTATCAAGAGCATTAATTTACCCCTCTTAATGGATATTCTTATTAAGATCAAGGTTCATGCAACAATTTTGAAATTTTGTTGGGGAATTTATTAATTTCATATTAAAATTATAATTTTTAAAAATTACTACTGTACGTTTTAATTTTTCATATTTCCACTTAAACGCATATTTTGCTGTAAAAATGAAATAGAGACAATGGTGTGGTCAAATATCTGGCGTCGTCAATCTATTAAAGTTGCTTTTACAAAAATGCGCTTTGTTATTATACAACTTCCGTCTACCCACCATGAAAGCAAATATAAATTAAAATCAGACGGATTTATTAAATTTTTCATTACATAAACTGATCTTCAATCACAGTTTAATATAGTTAAATTTCTTATCAACATTTTTATTAATATTTATTAATTTCTATATTATTCAATCCTCAATAATATAATCCTAATTTGTAGTAACTATTAATACACTATACTGTATGCGATAATTAATATTTAATGATAATAGAACATGACATAAATGAAATTGAAAAAATGACTGATCTAATATAATCGGTGTACTCCGTTGGGTATGTCCATGATGTGAAATGCTAATACTGTGATTAATGTAATAATGGAAGATGAAATAATTATTTTTATGAATAATATCTTGTAACTATATGTAGTAATTAATAAATTGTGATAGCCTCGACACATACGTAGACAGTCGAATGCGTGTTTAGCATACAGATGACTAAATTAACTATGAAATCAAGAATTTTAAGAGCAATAGAATATTATTGAAAGGTGTGGATGATCGATCTTAAATATTAATAAATGTAAACTCAATTTAATTACTAATATTAAGTAGAGATTAAACAAAAGAACTTTCTTCCTTGTCTCATTCGTTCACTTAAATTCGGCGGAAATGCCATGACAACTCACAGAACTTTTTCTTTTTGAAAAATTTGTAAACGATATCGTTTTGGTACAATATTATTTTAATTGCAATAGTGTTTCTTTACCCAAAAAAAAAAATACTAGCGTTTAAATATATTTTGGAAAGTTTATACTAGCAAATTGCACCCTTTAGAAGTAATATTTAAATAATAGTAGTACTTATTTTGGAAAGTTGAGTGTAAGTAATGTAAGTAATTAATTTGGGGTAAGTTGTCTAATAATAATATCTAGTAAATATTTCTTATTGAATCGAAAAGGAAAGGAGGGGTGAAAATTTGTTTCGCAAAGCAAGTATTGAAGGTTTTAATTCCATAACTAAAAAAATATTAAGTTTTATTAGGGTTTAATTAGGGTTGGAAGAAGATCAAATCTCTAATCCTCTTAATTCCTTCACCTTTCTTGCTCCCAATAAATATATACGGTTTGATTAAAAATTGTCATTCATTCATCAAAATAAATCGAGATGGCCAATAATACCTCTAAAAAAGAAAATGAATTACAAAGAGAGTTCTTTTTCTTGACGCGCGCAAACGTCCACAACAAGGTATGTTTTGTTGAGATTAGTAGTGGAAGTTAGCTCTAACTTTGCTAGCACGTTATTGGTTCGAGAGTCGGGGCTACCAACTCAAAAACACCCAAAACCTTATAACGTGCTCATGTACTTGAGTCCCGCGGTCATAAAGGTGGAAGAACAAGTGTTGGTGCCGATTTCAATGGGATGGTACGCGGATGTAATTCTTTGTGACGTTATTCCTTTGTTTCATTGTTTTATGATACTCGGGAGGTCATGGCAGTACGACCAAAGGACTTCTCACGACGGGTATAACAACACATACTCGTTCCAATTTTTTGATAAGATGGTAACTTTATATCCTGATTATGAAGCGCAAACCGCTATGAAACATGTATTTACATCAATACAAGATATGTATGACAACATACGTGAGAACGGAGTCATTACACAAACCACAAGCCCCTCACCGAAACAGCCTTGCCCGCCAACCAACGCAAGTTTACGCTCGCAACGACTGAGATCCAAACCTATTAGGTTTAGAGATTATATTTCAAGATAAGAATGGATCTCCAAAATTGTCTTGATTAGTGTTTTTTATGCTTTTAATTCACATGTATTTTTGTAACTTAATTAGTTTCCGTTGTCTTTGTTATAAGTATCGTATTCATTTCAACATTGAGATTATTTTGATTTTGTGATTTTTCCCTTTTCAAAATATCGTTTATAATTTTCTGAGATTGAGATTTTGTGTTAAGCGGTGTTTATCTTTGCTTGAGAAAAGTGAGGTATATTAATTATCACAATTTAATTAAGAAACATCTCCATCCCCTTCCCCATCTCCCACTCCACTCAGTACTAACAAACTACAATCTTCTGAAAAAATTATGTATTTTTTCTTCATTTGGTTGGCAATATTTACTTGCATTTGTTCTCCCAAATTCTTTATTGATGTGGGCTCATTTTGAGTTAAGTTATGCGTGATTTTGGGTTGGTTTAGTGGGTAAACTTAGGTTTTGTGAGCCCTTTCCCAATATTTTGGAAATATTTACATTATTGAAGGATTTTTTTTTTCTAAGAATTCCAAGGGTTTATTTGTTTTCTCTCGAATCTTCTCTTTTTTTGGAATTTTATTGAATAACGCACAATGTACTGGAATTCAAATCATACTAGTACTACTAATCTACTATAGATTACTGAAAAAAAATTGAATATGAGTTTAATTAGGTTAACGTATTATGGCTTTTAAATCATATACTACAATTATTGAGAAAATAAGTCATAGACTACGAATAATGAAATTCGTACATGAAGATTTGATTCAATCTTCATTACTAAAATTATCACTGTTCATAATAGAATTTGAACTTTCCTTCCCGATTAAAAAAAATGATTTTTGAGCTTTTTTTGGTGGGTTGGAAGAACACTTGTAATTTTGTAAACCAAATCTCCCTCCCTCTGAATATATTACTTCTCCAAATATTCTTTCTTTTTTCTATAAATCGAGGGTTTAATTAGAAAATCTTATCAGAAATTAACTCTTGCGGTCAATAAAGAGGGTTGTCATCTTAACACATCCCTATATATATATGAATGCTTTAAAATACAAACAATTCTTATTGTAAAATTACTAAACAATGAACATTTTATGCACTTGTAATGAACATTACAAGTATATGTAATGAACTGTCCCCTTGTAATAACATTATGCATATAATGTTCATCACAAGGGATAGTCTATTATATGTTCATTACAAGTTTAATTATAAGAGCATCAAATGTTCATGGTTAAAAGTTTTACAATAAGAAATGGTTACCAAATAATTACGATAAAAAAGAAAAAAGAAAAATAATTAAAAATAGATATTATTTTTAAGAATAACTCCCCACCGCACGTACCTTCCACTGCAGTCCGTATTATTAGCTATTTTCTTTAACAAAATAAAGGAAAGAAATATAAATTAAAATTACATGGATTAATTTCTATATTTTTTAATCCTCAACTATATAATTTTTATATAAAAGACAATTAAGTAATAGAGTAATAACTAAATATATAAAGTTTAAAATTGAGAGGTATAATGTGTATATATTTATCATTTCTCGTGTATTATATCTATCATTGCTCACGAATTCATTTTATCATAAAAAACATGAAATTTAATCCTTGGAATATCAAAATTTACTAAACAATTTGAATGGTGCATTTGTTAGACATGAAACTAGAATCAAGATTGACTCTGAACACGGGAATTATATTAATCGAAATCTTGTAAAACGAACTAAGACAAATCAATTCGAATAAAAGATAAACTTAGTGTAATAAATCCTTATAAGCAACAAAGAAAAGCCAGAAGATAAAAATATCTTTTATTTTGAAACATAATCACTAAACCTAGTAGGTTTGGATCTGAGTCGTTGTGGGCGTAAACTTGGCTCGGCCCACTGGGCCGCTTTGGTTGGCTGTTTTAGAGAGGCTTCAATTGGGCTTGTGGTTTCCTGTAACACAAAAATACACATGAAATCAAATTGAAATCAAAATCAAACTCCTAAAATCATATTAAAAATAAATAAATTAGCATACTTGTTGTTTTGATATTTGGGCATCCCTCTTTTTCTTTATATGGCTTTGCACGTGGTAGATGGGATATAAAGTCACCAGCTTATCACAAAATCGGAATGAGTATGTGTTTTTATATCCGTCGTGAGAGGTCCTCCGATCGCACTGCCATGATCTCCCGAGTAACACATGGCAGTGAGACATAGGGACCACGTCACAAAGAATTACATCTGTGTAGTTTTCCATTGAAACCGGCACCAACACTTGCTCTTCCACCATTACGCGCAAAGATTTCAAGCATCCAACCATGAGATAAGGGTTTGGGTGCTTTTGAGTAGTTATCCCCGAATCTCGTACAAATAAAGAGCTAACAAAGTTAGCGCAACTTCCACTATCAATTATAACAGCACACCACTTGTTGTAAATGTATGCGCGCGTCAAGAAACAAGACTCCCTTTGCATCTCCTCTTCTTCTTTAGACTTAGGCCCAACAACAACATCATACGCATTCATCATCTCGGTTTGTTTGTATACTTAATGGGAGAAAGGGAGATGAGCGATTCTGTTTTGTGAAAGTAAATTAGAATATCAAAGGCTCTAGAATTCTCAAGCACCTAGTTATAGTGCAAGGATCTGATCGAAAATAATGTAAAATATAAAAGAGAGTTACGAGCAAAAAATATGAATTTTCTCAAAACATTCCAATATTTATAAAAATTATGTACCCGCACCTAGTTAAGTAAAGAATTTGTCACGCCCTCCCCCTCTTTCCTTGTCGATTTAACTTCACATCTTTTTAATTTAGAAATTATCTAGATTTACCCTAAATTAACTAACTACAAATATACTTTCCAAAATACTATTTATATGCATATTATTGAATTCAATCCCCCTTTCATATATACCTTTTTACCACTCCTTAATTTTAGTTTTTTCTTAAAGAAGAAAGCCCATTTCTTCATTTTGGTGTTCTGGCCCAATATGGACACATATGGAGTACGGAGGAGTATTATTTTAGTGGGTAAATGGCTATAAACCTACTCCACAAAATTTGATCAAATTTTGGTCTATCTTGTAGTACTTTTTAAAAACAATCAATTATATCATAACTTGATATATTTCTTAATCATCCCATAACAAAAAAAATTCATCATGCTATACATCTAAATATATCAATGTAATGCGTACATATTAAAATCGACAACGTACCTGACTAAATGTATTAAATATCATCATTTTAATAGCCGAATGTTTTATTCACATGATATATTTCGTTTACCAAATGCATATATACATAGTTTCCTCCAAATCATAGACTACGAGACAATTGAGAAAAATGTCAAAGTTATGATATATTTAGTCATTTTTAAAGTTGCTGCATACACTAGAATTTGACAAAAATTTCATGATTTTTTTACTACTACGTGAATGTTAGACTAATATTCGTGTAGTATATCTTATTTAAACTTAATAAAAATTCAAATATTCAAATCCATCCTAACTAAACACAAATGCAAAAAAATCACTAAATTTGATTCACACTTATGATTCAAATTACTACTACAAAATTTATCATAGCAATTTACAAAGAGGAAAAATATTTCCAGTTAAATTAATATCCAATATTGGGCTAAAATGGTTTATAAAGTTTTAATTCTGGCCACGAAAAGAGTTAACAAAGAATTATTGGGGTCAAAATGAGAATACTGAACAATATACATACAGATAACATATAAAAAGGGGCGAAGCAATTTGAGAAGTTGATTGCTTCGAAATTGAAAATCATCTGACCCTTTTCAATTCACTTTGTAACCAAAAAGGTTTCATCTTTATTGGTTTGCAATCATTCGCTGCTCGTCCAAGAATCTTCCACCAGCTGCGGCAAGCAAGGAAACAATCTTTTCCCAATTTACGGTACCAATTCGTTTTCCCAATTCCGAAATTTAAGTTTGGGCATATTTCCAATCAACGAGTCTTAATTTTGCTTCAGTTAATTGATTATGTTTCTGTTTAACTGTAATTGTAGGTAAATTTTGATGTTAATTTTATGAAGCTTAAGATTTGTTGCCGCCGTTGGTAGAAATTTTTTTATTATTGCTTCTTTTTTGTTGCAATTGAGAAAATGGAGGCGAGTAGCAGTAATGTTCTACTGAATTCGAACTTAGAGCCTAGGGATGATCTTGAATTCGATACACATGACGAAGCATACGCGTATTACAAAGAATACGCGAAATCGGTTGGGTTTGGTACTGCTAAATTGAGCAGCCGTCGGTCTAGGGCTTCAAAGGAATTCATCGATGCTAAATTTTCGTGCATTAGGTATGGGAATAAGCAACAGTCGGATAATGCTGTTAATCCGAGGCCTTCGCCTAAGATAGGGTGTAAAGCTAGCATGCACGTGAAGCGTAGGATTAATGGGAAGTGGTACATTCATAGTTTCGTGAAGGAACATAATCACGAGCTTTTACCGGATCAAGCGCACTTTTTTAGAAGTCATAGGATTGCTGATTCTGTTAGCAATGATGCTAAAATGAGGAGGAAGAAAGTTCCTCCTTCCGTGTTGAAACAGTACGGCGCTTATCAGTTTCTGGGGTCGTGTATGGAGAACGTGATCCGGAATCAGCATGATAGGGGGCGGTTTTTGAGCTTGGAAGAAGGTGGTGCTCAGCTTTTACTTGACTTTTTTTCACAAATGCATGAAGAGAATCCGAAATTTTTCTATGCGTTGGATTTCAACGAAGAGCACCGGCTGAGAAATGTGTTTTGGGTTGACGCCAAAGGCGTGGAGGATTTCGTGTACTTTGGTGATGTGGTCTCACTTGACATAACCTATTTCACAAGCAAGTATAGAGTTCCTTTGGTTCTTTTTATCGGGGTGAACCATCACATCCAGCCTACGTTGCTTGGTTGTGGGTTAATAGCAGATGAGACAGTATATACATTTATTTGGTTGATGCAATCATGGTGTTTGGCAATGGGGGGACGAAGCCCTAAAGTTCTACTCACCGACCAAAATGAGTCTATCAAAGCTGCTGTTCACTTGGTCTTTCCAGAAACTCATCATTATTTCCATTTATGGAACATTCTGGAAAGGTTGCCAAGAAGGCTAGAGTACCGTAACGTGTGGCATGAATCTTTCATGGGGAAACTAAATAAATGCTTATATAGATCATGGAACGAAGAAAGTTTTGAAAAACGATGGTGGAAATTGACTGAAAGGTTCAGTGTTCAAGAAGATGAATTTTTTCAGTCCTTATATGAAGATCGGAAACTCTGGGTGCCTGTGTTCACAAAGGATGTTTCTTTTGCTGGGTTGTCAGCAGCTTCGAGGTCTGAAAGCTTGAACTCCTTCTTCGATAGGTACATAAATGGGGAAACTTCTTTGAGAGATTTTATAGGGAAATACGAATCGATTCTTGAAGACAGATATGAAGAGGAGGCTAAAGCAAATTTTGATGCGTGGCATGAAACTCCAGAGCTGAAGTCGCCTTCGCCATTTGAGAAACAAATGCTGCTTGTTTATAGTCATGAGATATTCCGGAAATTTCAAACGGAAGTTCTAGGAGCAGCAGCTTGCCATCTGAAAAAAGAAAATGAAGGTGGTTCAACGATAATATATGGAGTGAAAGACTTCGAAAATAATCTAGGTTATTTGGTGGAATGGAATGAATTGAAATCTGATATATACTGTTCTTGTCGTACGTTTCAATCTAAAGGATATCTTTGCAGGCATTGTATTGTGGTTCTCCAAATGTCCGGTGTCTTTAGCATACCATTTAAGTACATTCTGCAACGATGGACGAATGCTGCCACAAGTAGAATTCCCCTTAGTGAGAAATTGGATGAAGTGCAAGCTAAGGTCCGGCGTTACAATGACCTTTGTCGACGAGCTATAATACTGGGGGAAGAG
The DNA here is from genome assembly GCF_023119035.1 of Salvia hispanica. Lineage (NCBI taxonomy): Eukaryota > Viridiplantae > Streptophyta > Magnoliopsida > Lamiales > Lamiaceae > Salvia > Salvia hispanica. Next base: position 23,735,116 of record NC_062966.1, read on the forward strand.
GGTTCATTGTCAGAAGAGAGTTATAACAATGCTGTGACTGCCATAAACGAAGCTCTCAAGCACTGTTCTGTTGCAAATCAGCCTTCTGATCAGAGTGGTCTGAGACCCAACATTTCTGCACCTCTCGCGATACTAGGTGCTGGAGACGTTTCTGCACCTCTCGCCATACTAGGTGTTGGAGGGTCAGAGCAGAGTGTCACCATCACATCTGAGCAGCAGGTGCCTACAGCTAAAGTGATCGACACAAGCAAAGGTTCAAAGAGGTCGAATTCGGGGAAGGAGCCCGCAAGCAATGGTGGGATGACTAGTAAAAAGGGGAAGGTTGGTATCTTATCCGTTTATATACTTTTTTCGTGATGAATACTTAATAATCTTCTACTTTTTTATCTATGGATCAGGTGCCATTGGAGCCTCCAATTGCTAATATCGGAACTCATGGCATTTTTCAGCACATGGTGCGACACTTCATCTCTTAATAGAGATTTTATAATTATATTTCTTTTGTTTGTGAAAAAGAAGTGTTCCTCTTTTCTGCTAATATTACAGAAACGTGAGAAATTTTCGATAGTTTATTTCTCAGTTAAGTATCTTCATGCTTTTTTGCTGACGATTGGGTGTCACTGTGGTTCAAATCTATCCTTTTTAGCTTACATTTTCTCTTACTCTGTGCCAGTTTCCTGTTTTCTAGAATTTGTTTGAATATGCATCTGGACCCGCACGTTTGTTGTCCCTGTCTGGGCGTGGAATCTCGACTAAAGTTTAATGGACTCGATGAAATATGACTTATATCCACTGTTTAGATATGCCTACGATGCAACACAATTGACTGATTGTTGCCTAGTTTAAGCACTTAGGTAGGGAGTATGTTTATATGAGTGTATTTATACAGAGACAATGTCTGTCGTAAAAGAGCTTCTAACACGTTTATACAACAGGTCGGTCAGTATACCTGTGGTAATAGTTCATTTCTCTTTCCCACTCTCTTACTGAAGTTTAAAGATGCAATTTTTGGAAAGTGTATGTCATGAGATTCAACGAGTATGATTATTGATTAGAATTAATGAGAGATACACTTCGATTTTCTCTCCAGGATGTACCTGCTCCGTTGGATTATCCTGCTATGTATCCGAGATTCCTCACAGCATTGTTAAAAGGCGGCGAGATGTCCAAGAGAGGCGTGGAGATGCTGGGCGAGATGTTGGAGGAACAAAGCTGAAAAGTACAAAGGTCATATAGAAGATTTCTGGATATGAGCACAATTTTTTTCCTGCTCAAATCTATGGAGGTATTTTATTGATTTAAATGATTTCTTTGCATCAAAGATTCAATTTTTTTGTGTTGGAAAAAGCTCGATTAATCGTTTCTTCTTTGAACAGCCTCGTACCTCGCAGATAGCCTCTCCTTTCATTTCTGATTGAGAGGAACAACTCCTACTGAAGCGCTCCGTCTAGTCCCAGACTACCAAGATAATCTGTCTCGGCTATGGATGCTGAGACGACGTCCATCTCAGATGCAAATTCTGCCTCCTGTTACGTCCAGAAGGGAGGTGCTGCTTCCCCGTGACTAGATCAAGCCCACTTTTGGAAACGGGCCGTGTGCAAAAAAGGGGGCCTTTCGACGCTGTCAGAAAGGGGCAGGGCCCACTCTGCTCGACGTCGCTGTGGCCAGTTCAGAATGTTCGAAGGAGACTCGGATCAAGATTGTGTGTGTGTTGGAGAATTATGCCCAACTAGATTAGTTAGTAGTTAATGATTTAATGAAGATTTGATGGATTTTTAATCACCAATCAAAACTTGTAGAGTTGTAGTAGTATGCATTTTGATAGTGAGATAGTGTTTCTAGAACATGGTTTTTGAAATTGCATGATTAAAGCTTTCCTCTCTCTAATTTGAATGATTGATTTAGATGAGTTGGAAATTTATGTGTCCAATTCGTGTCACAGCTTGCTTTCAATCCTATTCATCATAGAATAATTCACAATCTCTCTCTCTCACTCGTCATTATCAGCAATTATCACTAACAAACCATCTCTTTCACAGACAGACACACACCCATACTTCATATTGGAACATATGTACATATTTAGGTTTATATTGTTCTCACTTTGCGAATGTATGATTTTTAATCAAATAAAGGAGTAATCATTTATTACTCAGATTGTAAATTAAAATATTTAATATAGGCATGAAAAATGAAAAATCTGATAGTATGAGACAAAAACTGAATTTGGGGTAAAAATGTATCACATCAACACCAAATGCCACGTTTCTGTGCCCAAAAAAAATAAAACATCGTATCAAACATGGTTTTTTTTTTCAAAATTGAAAAATCATTTCTGTTAAATTAAAACAGAATTGAATTAAATTATTTATAAAAATGACCCAGACTGAACAAAATTGCATAAAATATCTAAAAATATATGACGAGAGTGAATAGGGAAGTAGCCTTAAAGCCGAAGGATCTAATTTTCACTTAGGATCGATTGGAAATGTCATAATCGGCATCCTTTGTAAAAAATTTAGTTTACGAAGAATATATTAAACGATGTCAATTTGATTATATATATATATATATATATATATATAGGGGTATGTTAGGGTGCCACCACCCCTTAAAATAACACCATACCACCATTTCTAGCCAATCATTTGTACACGTGGACGAATAATAAGTTGCCACGTGGCAAAAAAAAAAACCAAAAAAGAGGCGGGCAAAGAATATCGCTGGCCTTTAAACAAACAATTTTTTTAAAGAACGGCCAATATCTCAACACGCGTTAGGCAATACAATCTATAGATTGTTGTCTAACGTGTTGGATATTGTGAATATATTGCTTTATAATATTGTTTGTATAAGCGTTGTCACGTTGTCATTTTAAGGGTGGTTGTCATTTTAACACAAACCTATATATATATATATATATATATATATATATATATATATATATATAAATTACGTTATAAGAGTATAATTTTAGTTCTAATTAAAGTGAGAAAAATATATCTTTCGTGGTAGTTCACTTCATGAGTTCATGTTACATGTCTACCCAATAAATTTGCCTTTAACATGATGTTTTGGATCTGCAACTTCCTCTAACCAGTATGGCATATATGAGAAATCACTATTGATAATTTTTAATACAAATATATAAATAAAATAAAATAAAATAAAATATGTTTGTAATGATGGAAATACTAAAGCATGTTATCACATGCCTTCCTTTTTGTTATGCTTAACTAACATGTCCACTTCATACATTCTCATATGCCTAACTCTCTCTCACTTTCTACCGATTCCAATTCCAAGTGGTACTTATTTTAATAATTAAAAATTTTAGGAAGTTTAAAAGTAAAATATCCAAAGCATATGCCGGTTGAATTATACTAGTAGTAGTAACTAAAAAAAAATAGCAGTAACTATTTCAATAAATTTCCATCTTATGATTAAAATTGAAGTGTCAAGTTGTTCATTTCGAATGCACATTCTTTTGATCAAAGTCAACAAAACATATAAGAATAGTACTAGTACAATTTTAAAATGTTTTGGGGTAATTGGGTTGTCCCTACATTCAACCACAAATTATTTACTAATTTAATAAAATTAATTTCCACCGACGCTTGCACCCACCGACTGTCGTGAATCCAACTACCATTTACATTAATTTTGAACACCACAAAATTAAATACACATGTATACATATATTTTTCCAACTTGAGTAATTTTATAGTACTAATATTCATGGAAGGGAGACTTTTCAGAATTCATAATTATTAATTAACATCACATTTTGTTGAGTAGTGGAGTACTATACTACTAATAGATATAATTTAAAATGCTAAATTATACATATAGATTTTATATTACTATATAAAAGGAAAAAAAAAGAGTAAATTGATAAATGTAACAAATTCGAGCTCATTTTCATTTAGCCAACCACTAATGTTTTTCCATTCTAAGTGTGACATGAAGAATCATTTCCTGCTTTCTTTTTAGTAATTCCGAAAATATGATTATATTAATCACAAATTCACAATAGTATAATAAATTAATAATCAGATTCATAAAATAACTCCTTGGTTTTGATACTTTGGGCAAAGTGTAATTAATTTAATATTTAAAATTGTCATGCTATAATTTTGACAAATTTATCATTTACTGGGCCTTCTGGCATTCTGACACAAATAAAATCATATGAAATCTGAAATCGATCATTTACTCATGTGAAAAAAATTAAGTCAATTTCAATATTCAAGATTTACCACAAATTAATTCAGCAATTAATAACATACAAGTCCCTGATTAGTATACTCATATTTACTGTACTAAGTCAACTTCAAGCAAGAAATTCAGCAATTAATATCACACATTCCTATATAAGCTCAATATCTAATCGCCCATTTGCATTTGTGAGAATAAAATAAAGATATTCTATGTTAATAAAAAATCAAATTAAAAAAAATCATCAACTAATTGACATTAAAAACTAAAAAAATATGTATATATCACAGATTAAAATTTGAGAAGTCCTAATTACCTCCTAACAGCAACAATCATATACCAAATCCAAAAAAATAATGCAAAAAGAAATTAAAACAATCAAACAGGAAAAAAAAAACAAACTTTTTTTTCCTCAAAAACAAAATCACACCTTATGCAGCAATTCTGCTCAAACCGTCCATTTGATGATCTTAATCCTTGGATCGACCTTGCATTTGACGTGCGAAGTCGTCGCCGACGTCGCCGTTTTGCCATTGGGGATCGAGATCTTAATTCCGTCGCAGGTAACCCTAATTCTGAGATTCTTCGTTTTAATTCCCCCAATTTTGACCTTCACTTTGGTGTCCAGCTGAATCTTCAGCGGCAGGCTCTTATTCTTCAAGCTCGATTTCAGCTGCGTAGTGTCGGCGCCTTCCGCGATCTGATTTTTGGAGCTCGAGACGACGCTTTTGAGCGTCGTAACGTTTTTCCTCCCGTGAGTGAAGCCGGGGAAGGATCCGTCGGCGATGTCGAGATCTCCGGAGATGAATTTGACGGCAATTGAGTCGTAGAAGAAGGTCAATTTTTTGTTAGGGTTCCGCGCGGTGACGGAGAGGTTGAAGGAGGACGAAATTGAGTTGTCGGTGAGGTTGAATCTGGAGAGCTGGAGCGAATTGACGGCAAAGGAGGGGCGCTGGGGGCGGTAGAGGACGTAGATCGCGGCGCCGGCGATGGCGGCGAGGAGGAGGACGAGGAGGATCGCGATCGTCGACCAGAGGCAGCACGAGCAGAGGCAGCTGCGGCGGTGGCCGCGGCCGCGCTTCGGCGGCGGCTGCGGGCGGTAGGCCGGGCGGCTGGTGTTGTAGAGCTGCGCCTTGTTCGCCGGGAAATTCGCCTCGCCGTTCGCCGCCGCCGGAGCTCCGCCGTTGGCGGCTGGCTTCGCCGACGGATGCACTTTGTCGTTCATTTTTTTCTCTCTCTAAAATGTATGAGCTGTATGTATAGGTGGAGAGAGAATAAACTAGAGAGAGACAGATGGAGAGAAGAAGGATTTGGGAGAGAATATAAATGGAGGATTTGAGTGTGAAACAGTGTTGACTAGTGCGTGACTGTGTGAGAGAGGGAAGGAGATAAGAACTGATTAACTAATCGTAATTAATTTGGGGTAATTACAATTAGTGGCTCTTTTACAGAGGTGATTGCTTAATTATTATTGCTTTATAGGGTTAATGTGTTGACTAAAGCCTCATCAATTAGGTTCGTGGTCAATGTCGAGATTAGGTTATTATACACTACTCGCGAATTTGGGTATGATGTTTTTATAAATTAGGCTGCCAGAAAATTAGTTTAATTAATTTAAATAAAATAGTTTTCTTTTTTTGTAAATTATTTGTAGAACGTTGAAAAATCGTAAATTTTAGTCAAATTTCGGTTCGTCCTGTTACTTTAAAAATCGCTTAAATATTAGTAATATTTTCTCTATTTTTTTACTGGGTCTAATTTATAAAATTATATCTAGTGCGTTCGTCGAATCAATAACATATTACAAATATTCATACTATCTATGGCTAGAGCAATAATTTCTAGAAAATAAATATTTATGGAGCATTACTATTTTTTGGGTTTTTGTACACAAAATTATGAATATTCTATTTTGGCTATCATAGATACTTTATCGAGTAAATATCTATAATGACTATCACATTAATTGATGCAAAGGAGCCTACAAAGTTGGTGTAATGTAGTATTTGTTAAATGTTTTTAATATAGTATTTCATCTACATCGATGATGGTCATACAAATTCAATTTTGTAAATTTTAGTATAATAGTAACAATAAATTAATAATCATGCTATAATATACTCATTCTACATATTTAGTGAAAATGATGATACTTTAACTAATGAAAATGTTAATTATTAAAATTAAGATTATAATAAATCATACTCCCCATATCCCAAATTACTTTATCCTCCCTCCATCTTAATTATTTATTATAAATTTTTTTAAATGACTGTAAAAAAAGAAGTGATAAAATTTGACTGAGGGATTGAAGGAGTATTTTAAATTAAAATAGCATTTCTATATAAATAGAAGTGGAACACAGTAAATTTTGAAACCTAAAATTGATAGTTGTATCTAACCCACTATATATATTGGACTACAGCTTTAATTCATTTTATATTAGTATTGATGGCTGCATCGAATCTTCTACTCTTGCTTCCTAAACCACGTGTGAGAGTGAGACTTCATTATTACCTGCTCACTTCTCCATATTCTTCGCAAACCAAACTCAATTAATATAGCAATAGTTTAATTTCATCAAGTTTATAGTTTATAACATGATTTACAAATTAGGAACTAAAAGTTCAACTTTGCAATTAGAATTACAAACTTTTACATAACTGATAAATAAACGAAACCCGTAGAGTCAGACACAGTGAATAAAGTCGTCATAAAAATCGAAACGCAAAACTAATGCAACTCTCGTCATTAGCAATGTATGGCGGACAAAGGACGAAAGTGACTATGTAATATATATTTATAGACAAATTTTAAAGAAACTCCCATTAAAGAAAAAATGCAAACTACTAGTATTAATTTGATATACTGAATTAGGTGTTACTAAGTTTTTCCTTCTCAACTTGCGGATTTACATCTTAATATGCTTCATCGCAAATACAATAACGACAATTTGTGGATAATGATGCTTTATCAGTAAAATTATTTTTTTATTTAAGTGAACAAATTACAATAATTTCGACATGATATATTACGATTATATAATGCTAATAATATTATTAATATAGCTGGCTTCGGGTTTGATTTAACATGAGAGTTAGTGGGAGAGGAACCTTACACCAGTCTTTACCTAATTAACATTTCGATTGCTTTGAATTTTTCCAATCAATTATTGTGAGTATGAATATTTTAAAAAAATGGACCAATAGGATTAATTTCGGTTGTTTTGCTAATAATTTCTTACTTTTAGCTTACTACTATTATAATTTTATTACTACAATCTAGGGATAATAATGAACTTTACATGGTGTTTATTATGTTTCCCTCATAATCACGATTAACGCTACCTTAATGTATACTCCTATCTCCTATGAGTTTTAAATATGGTGTTTTTCCCTATGTAGTTTAATTTATATTTTCATTTGTTAAAAAAGTACTACTCCTACTATGTTATGTTTATAAAAGTATACATGTCCCAATATGTAATTATATGTTGCTTAATAAGTATGGTATTTGAATTGTAGATTTGTAGTCATATTAACACGTGACAAGAGTTGACATTTTCATTCGAACTATTATTATGTGATTATTCTTAATAATGTATAGTTACTTATCCTAGATATGTAGGTATATTAACTAGTGCCCCTTGGTATTATGTTAATGACTAATATTAAAGATACTAACAATGATAACTTAGTTATGCGCGGGTCGGGCCGGCTGGCCTATATATGACCTAAACTCAACTCATACTTGCCCCGACTTTGAATAGGCCAAATTTGTATCCGAATTCGACCCGCGAACAATCCCATAAATCCATTTATAAAAGTGGGTGTATATTTGTTACTAATCAAATTGGATAAAAATAACAAATGTGAAAGTTACCATTGCTTGGATAAAAATTATTATTGTTGTTATTATGTTAAAAATTGTTATTGGAAACTTGTGAATTATAATTATAGTGGGTTAAAAAAAGATTTGATGATACTAATAAAAAGTAAATTCTTCTAAATAAAAAAAATCAAGAGTTGCATTTATTTAATGTCAAGTTTAGCATATTTTTTCTCTAACTTAAAAATATAAGAACTATGATTTGTCGTTCAACAACTGGTCCACTAGATACAACGAGTTATATATGGGCCTAGATTTATGGGCCAAATTGAATAAGCCCATATTCTATCAGAACGACAGAACCAAAATTTTAATCCCCAATAGTATCCATCATTTTATATTTTTATTGTGCAATTGGTTCCATAATCTGCTGAAACCCCACTAAATAAAATATAAATAAAAATTTATATAATATAAATATTTAAAAACATCTAGAAAATATACTTAATATTCGTAAAAAGGTAAGAAAGAAGCTATGAATGATATGTGAGTTTTGCTTTCAAAAAAAAAAAAAAAGATATGTGGCTTTTGCTTAGAATTAAGGATAAATTTGAATAATAAATATGGAAGCATAGTAGGAAAGCATGATAAAAAGTTGAAATGTGAAAATAGCAAGCACTGTGCATGTATTGGACTAATATTAGCCACTAAAGTTGGGTTGATAATATTACCTAATAGTACAATATTTTATTCTTTTCTCTGTTTAACACATATCCACAAATATACATTTCTTTGATGAATGAAAATGTTAAAAGCCAACTAAATATGATGACGTCACAAATAATAGCATAATCGACACAACATAAAAACAATAAATAAAAATAAACTATAAAACATTACACATCAGCACTACAATAGTTTCACGCCCATGCGATACACAACGAGCCCATGCGATTTCGACTTAGAAACAAACACAAAAACATCAAATCGAGTTACGATTACAAGCAACAAGAGCAGTGACAAAGACAGAATTTGACGCGAAGAGGGTCAAAAATAATTTATAAACAATAGTAATGAGAATGGGTTTTAAAAGAAAATTTTAAAATAAATTTTTAAATTTTAAAAAAATAGCATTGATATAAACTTTTGGGGAAGGGCAAATGTCCGACCAACACTGCATTTAGATCCGCCTATATACAAAAGAATAATTGTGCACAAAAATAAAAACTAAATCATAATCCTAAATGAGCGCCGCCTGTCCAAATATAATATCACAAATTTGCGTCAATAAAATGATAAAGACTTACTATACTCACATAAACTTATTTCTTGACGCTTCTTCTTTTTGACGTGACAGTCCATATTGAAATAAGGTTGATCCAAATGGATAGGATTGAGTGAAATAAAACAATGTCCAAAATAAGACAATTTAAAGCTTGAGAGTTGATGATTTATAAAACTTTTAAAGAAGACAAAGAGAAAGAGCAACAGAGTGATGTCATTAGTATGATGGGGAATCTTTTGTTAATTTTCTTCTTTCTTTTAATTAGTTTGTGGGGAATCTCTAATTTTTCAGAAGGATTAATATTTAATATCAAGTCTCGACCCTATATTTATTACATCTACTTTTTCAAAAATAATTAGCTTCTTTCCATGAAATGTCGGCGTAGTTTGTTGGATGCCAATGAATAATTTATATTTTCATAGTATTTTAAATAATCTGGCAAAAAACGATGTAGTTTATGTTAATACTTTAATAATAACGACTTGCGAATATTCTGGTGCTTGTAAAATGTATATTCCAAACAAGATATTTTTAATTAAATATTTCTCATAACTGAGGATCATTTTTTATAATGTGGATATAGTGTATATGATTTAAAGTGATAATATTTCTCAAAATTAGATTTAATACTAGTATATTTAAGTTTTAGTACAGTATTTTATTTTCAAAATTAGATTTTGTCCATGTTTAGTTGGAATTTCTTCCAACATCGAATAGAATATAATCTATCTTCAACTTTCTCCTCAATTATATTTGACGTTATTCACATTTCAATTATTGCTCTTTTTTCACAGTGACAATTATATTTGACACTATTCACCTTCCAATTAATGCTCACGCAAAGCGCTTAAAAAATAATACTATCACACAAAAAGATGACAATTAATGGGACAGAAGAGAGTACTATTATATAATTAAAAAAAAATCTAGACCCTCTCTCCTCCCTCCAAAAAATCAATGATTTTTTTTTTTAATTTGGGAAATTTTTGCTCTAAAAATCAATGAAAAAACTTTTTTAAAATATGGGAAACTTTTACTCCAATAAGTCAAATAGGAAAAACTTTTACAAAATATGGGGAAAAATTGCACCGACATTGAGTGGGACATTGAATATTATGCAGTAATAATTTAGGTCAAGAGACATAATTAAGATCCACCATTCCACCTTCCATTATTTTGTGATAATACACTAGAAAAAAAAGTATGGTCTCCAAACACCACATTCTTTATAATATATCTAAACAACACCTACCCAATCTTAACATGTGGGGACATTGGACAATCCAACAAGAAATTAATGCCATTGATTGAATCTTTTATCCCCACATTTTTCATTTCAAATAAGAAGAAGGAAAAAAAAGACTACATTTTTTTCCATCTCCATCCTCTAATATTTATTTAAATAATTTTACATACCACAAACATGTGCTTGTGTGACCCTTTTCACATGTTATATTTTGGTCAAAATTCCAAAGCAACAACATTGAATTATTTTCTTTGAGACCAATTGGGAAGACTTGAATAGTTATAGTCCTTCCATGCCAAATCCCTCAATTAAGGATAATTTTTTTTTATTTTATATGTTTGATGTTTACGTGATTAAGAAAAAAATATAGGATGGAAAATTGAATATCTCATGAACACATTAAAGAAGCATTGGATTCTTACTTAACAAAAAAAGGTTTAGTAAAAAGTAAAGTGACAAAAATAAGCAAAAAAAAAGTGTATTGATTGTTAACTAAAAAAATAATATGTATGAAATTCATTTTGTGAAAGTATATATCTATGGCTTAACCCCAAATTTTTGATAAAAAAATCTATTACTATTATGCAACAAATCCAACACCTTAGACACAAAAACTTAGTTACAACTCTATTATTTTAATTCAATGTTTATAATTAATCTTTAATTTTATATATTTATTTAAGTTAAAGCTACTTTTAAAATAAATATGATTAGGGAAAAAAAAAAACTACTGCACTAAAATTCTTACAATGTCAAATGGGGCAAAGAGAAGAAAAGGACACTGTTAAACAGTAGAAAAAAGAAGGTACAATGCATAAATGCAGTAAAAAAAACATTCTTGTTTATCTTAATGAGTAAATTGATTGCATTTTTCACTATAGAAAGTGGTCAAGAGCCAACAGGTTATTTGAGAATTCAACCATGTCTGTTAAAATCCATCAAATTTCTCTGTCACAAACTGTCTGTGAAATTGCCAACTCGTTGCCATTAACTAGTTATAATCACTAATTAGGTTTGATTACTTTATTGAATTCCACCTCAAAAAACGGAGAATGTTTTATTAAATTGATTAGACTTTGACAAAAAAACGAGTCACTGTTGATGCACTTATGCTAGTGGTCTGCAACTGGTTTTATTGGAATGTTGAATTTTGGTCTCAAATTCAAAGAGGTTTAGGCCATTTTCACCATTAATTCACACAGCTCAAAGATTTCTAAGTCCCAACCAACACATCAACCAGCTCATTAATGTTAATTTTTTGTTGTTGCAAGAATCAATTTTTATCCTTCTTGATTTCTGCAGGCTCTATTTGATCCCCACCAACCAGCCTTTAATCCCTTTTGCAAAAGTGATTGCTGAAAGATTGTACTGTTGTTTCCCCTTTCCTTGATCAGTTTCTTTTCACAGCTTCATATTTTTTTTCACTTCATGATTTTTTCCAGCTGAAATTTGGCTTTTTCCTCAAACCTAACAGTCCTATGTTTTTTTGTGCTTCACTGTCTTCTCATAACTTGAGTAGTACTATATGTGGGACTGAGCCTTTGTGGCTTTAATGCAACTATATTATGCTCTTGATTGAAATGGGAAGTGAATGATTGGTGATTCTTGAGTTGGGAAGTCTTTTCTGCTGGGAGATATGGAGCTGTTGTTGAGCTTTGTGATTCTCTGTGCTTTCTTGTTTCAAGAATCTGCTGGTAAATGGATACCGTTTTTTCCCTTTTTCTAGTTGTCTATGTTCAATACCATAATTCAGATCCATTTATTTGTTAGAGAAGGTTAATATTGATTGATCACATGTTTCTATTTTGTAGTTTGTGAATGAGATTTATTGATCACATGTCCTTCTTGGTGGAAATAGAAAATGCTCTGTTTTAGTATGATGTGTTTTGTAACTTCAGCAAGAATCTGCCTTTTTCTTGAATTTGTTGAACTCTTTGTGATTAAGCAAGAATGGATCATAGCTATGGCAAATTTCTCGTCTTGAATTCGTCGTTTCTAAGACTTATCGCAATGCATTTTTAGCAGGCCTTGGTCTTCTTCCCATCAAAGTTGAGCCTCTTGATCTAAGTCTCTACGGAGGCAGAAGCCGGCTTCTGTTTCAACTCAACGGTAACCAACGCTTCCCCCTCTCCTCGTTGCTCGTCTGAGTTGCTGTTAGTTACTGAGATGTAGTATGAAATTTCTCAATGCAGTTCCTCATCCCAAGACCTTCCGTTTTAGGAACGCAGCCATGCCTCCGTTGCCCGTTTCAGCTCATCACAAGCACCATTTAAGGAAAAAAACCCACCACATTTCTCTTGCACCCCACCAAGGTTAGACTCTGGCTATTCCAAATGCCTCTCGTTTATTTGATTCGTACGCGTACTAAACCTTCGTCTCTGTCTACCAGGGCCGGCCCTTTCGCCTACTGTTTCTCCAACGAGCTCCCCTTCTGCGAGCAACAGGAAATCTCTCCCACCTTTACCAAGTATGGGACTCCCACCACCTCCTCCTAATAAAGGTATCTGTTTTTTCACTTTTTCTTGCTTAAATCTTCTATAATCAGAGAAGTTTCGTACAAAAAACACGAGATTTATGCGTTATCTTGCAGGATGTGTGTCTGTCGCGTGCACTGAGCCGCTGACCTTCACACCACCTGGAACAACATGTGCTTGTGTTTGGCCTATTCAAGTTAAACTACAGTTCAGTATCTCTCTGTATGCGTTTTTCCCTATGGTATCCGAGCTCGGCCAGCAAATCGCTGAGGCTGTCCCGTTGAATCAAACTCAAGTCCGTATCGTGGGAGCAGATGCAGCAGATCCAGAGCTGGAGAAAACCACTGTGCTCATCAATTTGGTACCTCTAACTGAGGCATTCACATCGGCTGCAGCCTTTTCGATTTACAAAAAGTTCTGGAGCAAAGAGCTCTCCATCAACACTTCCACTTTTGGTGTTTATGATGTGCTATATGTTCACTATCCAGGTACACAAACATGAATTGTAGTACTGTTTAGTTATATGCGAATATACGATCGTTTCTCCCGTTTATTCATGTTTGTGAGGTTATTATACGCAGGCCTACCGCCGTCTCCACCAGCATGGCCCTCTGGCTCTGCTACAATCGACGTGCAGCCTTATCCCCGCGGTACGAGTGGCAATGACCCAGTAAAGCCATTCGGAGCAGATGTGCCGAGAGGGAGGAGAAACGAGTCTAGCAGAAACATGATCATCATAATTGTTCTGTCATCAGTCACAGCCTTTGTAGTGTGTATGGGATTTATGCTGCTGGTTTTGTCGAAATGGCGCGACAGTGCTCGGCAAGGGCTAATGCCACAGGAAGGAAAGGAATCAGGTATGGCTTGAGAGTTGAGATAATGAAGAAATGATTCACATACATTGAAAGTTCATTGATGTAATGGGATGTGGATTTGGCAGGTGGTGGTAGGTTGCTGAAGGTAACGAGCCGACCGAGCTCAGCCTCCGTGTCGTTCAGCTCCAGCCTTATGGTGTTCACAGGGACCGCGAAAGTGTTCAGCATCGAGGATATGGAGAGGGCCACGGATAACTTTGACAGTTCAAGAATCGTGGGTGAAGGCGGGTTTGGGCTCGTGTATGGCGGGACTCTTGACGATGGGAGGAAAGTGGCGGTGAAGGTTCTCAAGAGGGACGATCAGCAAGGCGGCCGTGAGTTTCTTGCGGAAGTCGAGATGCTTGGCAGACTCCACCACAGAAACCTTGTCAAGCTGATAGGGATATGCCCTGATGAACACTCTAGATGCCTCGTCTACGAGCTCGTCCCCAATGGCAGCGTCGAGTCTCATTTACATGGTCAGTTTAGGTTCATATTCGAACGAAATTCCAATTCTATTGTACCGAACGGATCCTGAAATGTTACATATGCAGGGGTTGATAAGGAGATTGCTCCTCTTGATTGGTCAGCAAGGATGAAAATCGCGCTCGGTTCAGCCAGGGGTCTGGCCTACTTGCACGAGGACTCGAGCCCGCGTGTCATACACCGGGACTTCAAGTCTAGCAACATCTTGCTTGAGCACGACTACACGCCTAAAGTCTCCGATTTTGGGCTGGCTAGAGCCGCCATGGATGAAGCACACAAGCACGTTTCGACTCATGTCATGGGAACTTTCGGGTAAGACGTTTTCCTTTGAAATTCGGGCATCTCCGAAACATGCACCACGCGCACACACTGCACACACACAATGCACACACTGCACATATACACAATACTGCACACATAGTGCACACGTAACACACAATGCACACACTACACACACTGTTAAAACACAAAATGCGCGCGCACACACAACACACACTGCACACATACACACACACAACATATACAATCACACAAACAACTCAGAATACATAGAGAAACAATGTCACAATAAGAAATTGTCCTTTCAAGAAAACACTCAAATTCAAGAACTGTCTGATAAACTTTACACTCACCATGCTGCAGTTACTTAGCTCCCGAATACGCGATGACGGGCCATCTCCTTGTCAAGAGCGACGTCTACAGCTATGGCGTGGTCCTCCTCGAGCTGCTCACAGGGAGAAAGCCAGTCGACCTATCCCAGCCTCCAGGGCAGGAGAATCTAGTGGCCTGGGCCCGGCCTCTCCTCGCAACGAGGGAAGGTCTCGAGACAATCATCGATCCAACTCTCAAATCAGCTGTGCCGTTGGAGAATGTGGCCCAAGTTGCAGCCATAGCATCAATGTGCGTCCAGCCCGAGGTCTCCCACCGCCCCTTCATGGGGGAGGTCGTCCAGGCGCTGAAGCTCGTGTGCAACGAGCTCGACGAGACAAGAGAGCCTGCGTCCAGAAGCGTCAGCCGGGATGACTTCTCCATTGAGGTGGATGAGCAGAGTGTTGGGGCGGAGATAACGCTGTCGGGCGTGGATCTGTCGAGCTCGTCAGCAGCGCTTAGAGTCCGTGAATCGGAGTCGTTTAGGAGGCAGTTTAACTCTGCCCCTTTGAAGGTGGAGAGGAAGAGGAAGTTTTGGCAGAGGCTGAGGGGACTCTCTGGAGGCAGCATGAGTGAGCATGAGTATTCATTGCAACCTTAGATTTGGTGCAGAATTGGATATCAAAGTCTTTGATTTAGCTTGGCCCTTTTTTTTATTTCGGCCATGTGAATTTTATCTCTGGATAGAAGAGTTTAGAAGTGCTATTTGCTCTTCTTGTTGTTTAGATTGGAAATTTGGGAGGCTGTTTGATTTTTGTTTTTTTAAATGTATTCGTTTATTGTAAAGTTTTAATAATAATTGTGATGATAATTATTTTCTTGATGTTTGTATTGGGAACAAAAGGCTTTACTTGATTTTTAATTAATTGAAACTCTTGATACTTGTGAACAATATATAGTAGAAAATACTAGCATGGTTCCATTCATTACTTGATTTTAGGAATCCATGTGATCTCTATGCAAAGTCATGTAAATGCTAAAATACGTAGCATAATTATTCTCTTTGTATCTAGTAATTTTATTCGAAAAAACCAGAAGGTCGTTACATAAATTCGTTCATTTTTTGCAACGCGATCAATGAAATGAGCATTTTGTAGAAACTAGAGTGTCATTACTCATTACATCAATTCGTCCAGATCATTACAAATACAATATCTAATACAGAATTAATGAAAGAAAACATTACTACATTATATAATTAAAAAGGGGAATAGACATTCTTCACACATCATCACCTACCCCTTAAATTAACCCTAGCAAAAACAATCAAGATTAAAAGAATTACAAGTTATTTCATATATTACATCATTACAAAAGAAAGTAATTAAGACATAATCTATAACATAAACATTACTAGACCTGCTTAACTACATTACTCATTACTGTGAGATCAAAGATGTTTTACGAGTAAAGTAACTAGCGCAACGTTTTTTACTTGCTTAAATACATTGCTGGAAGACCAAAAAAGCTTATTTTAATGATCTATGTTTCTCTTATTAATACGATGCATAATTTGCATTCATAGTAAATAAATTAAGTGTAATAGTAATACATATAAAAGTATATGTAGATAAAATTACAATTATAGGATGTTAATAATAATAATA
>NC_062966.1:23757212-23807104 GCF_023119035.1 Salvia hispanica
ATCCATGGGGCTAGGTTGTAGTACCCACTCATAAACGGAACCATCACAAAAGGGCAGAGAGTTTGAATCATTCCCGATGGGTTGCTAGCTAGGCTATAACACCACCACATGAATTAAATTTTAATTTTTAATGCGTTTAAGATTTGCTACAGTAAATAATGTACCAATATTATCTAATAATGTGCATGGATCAGTGAATAATGTACAAATTGAATAGAATAATGTTGACAGGAAATTGAATTCATGCCCTTTGAGTTTAGCAATCCATGGGGCTAGGTTGTAGTACCCACTCACAAACGGAACCATCACAAAGGGCAGAGAGTTTGAATCACTCCCCTTGGGTTTAGCAACCCGTGGGACTAGGGTATAGTACCACCATATGAATTAAATTTCATTTTTTAATGTTTAATTTAGATTTGGTACAAGTAAATAATGTACCAATAGTGTCTAATAATGTGCATGGATCAATAATGTACAGATTACAGATAATAATGTTACAGGGAACTTGAATTTATGCCCTTTGGATTCACCAATCCATGGGTCAAACGTATATAGTAAACTTATAACATAATAATAGTAGAGATAAAATTATAAAGTAGATCAACTCCAAAACAATGTAATACTTAACTACTAAATAACGTACGACTTAAAGCAAGTATAAAAAACAATATATCTTGAAAACAAACAAAAAAATGTCAATATTTTCTCTTCCACGTATGCTTCTCCTTGCCATTCTCTATATCTTTCAGTGTTGTAGAGTTTCTCAATTCATGGTGGCCCATCTGATCACAAACAGAATCAGAAAAACATACATTAAAATATTATATTCGTACATTACTCAGTAAGAAATATACATTAAATAAATATAGTCGTACATTACAACTATAATAAATAGGATTATTAGACACGACATTAACAATAATGTACAAAAGCAAGCAAATAATGTACGAAAGCAATCGAATAATGCACAAACGAACTAAAACATCCACTCCAATGCAACAACACAACTCGGGGGGACAGAAAATTCAATAGAATTAATTGCATACTATGCAACCAATAGTTTCACCATATAAAAATAACATAATGTACACAACCGCCTACCACAATGTACAACTACTCCATTACATTGCTCACCTGCATTCTGGGTTCGTTGGCTTTTGAACAGTCTTCCTCTCTTAGACATTGTTTGTTCTGTGATACAGACCAGGAACTACAACACAATAAGACTTCCTCAAAAATCGAGCAATACCCAATTGTAAAGCAGTAATTAACTATTAACTTCAATACAACCAAGTTGAAGTAGATGATTCAAGGAAAAACATAAAAAAATGTACCAAATGCTATTAAATTTTTCATGCAAATCAGTTATGTACCAATAAGTCCATATAATGTAGCATAAATTAAATCTACCACAATGGACAAAAAATGCAATATTGTAAACACTAAAATTCAATATATATTTGTAGAAGCTATAAATGAATGCATATTGCATTTTTTATTGTTGAGTTTTGCATTTTAGATAATGACTGTTTAATTTGCATTTTATATATAGACGGATTGCATTTATATATGTGAAAATGCAATTTATGTGAAAAATGCAAAACTCAACACTATAAAATGCAATTTACCTACAACTGAAATGCAATCTGCGAAAATGCACATACAACTAAATTGCATTTTTGTGTTTAAATATTGCATGTTTTATGCCACATGGCAGCACCAGATAGGATGTACGTTGTGACTCTAAATAAGGGGGCACCCTAGTGCTCCCCTATATATGGATTTATAATAGTTGTTATAAAGTTAGTTACATTGGGCTCCATCTGAGAATAAAATGTAGGAAAATATCATAGTAATATATAATCGTATGAGACTATATAGTTATATATCAATTCTGTAGATTAGAAATCCAAATGTTTAAAAAGAGGTGACTAACAATTTTTTGACATTGATTTTGAGAAAGGGATAGAGAAATTGATAGAAAATGATGTCGAGAATGTTTCACCATTATTATAAACGTGTGGAGCCTTTTATTTAAATTCATGGTAGTAATGAAATTTGAGATTCTCATTATACATCAATTAATTCATCTTCAATTTTGGTCCACCAATGGGTCACTAAAATCTACAAATATTTGGCATTTCTGCAGACAAATTTCACAATTTTTTCTCTCAAAATACGTGACAGACAGACAGTTTAATTATTGTACGAATATACCACCCACCATGTAGTAATGCAAATAAATGAAAGTAAAAATAAAAATAAAATGAGTTTCACCTAACTTTACCATCAATACTCGTTTGATATAGATTACTCGAACATACATTTACTGCATTAATCAATGTGCTGAAAAAGCTAGGCTGTAACAGCTAATTTTTTTCAGAAATATAAGAAGATAAGTATATGATCATCACGTACAAGATAACTGAATAACTGAACAAATAATAAATGCATTATTTATTTGTGAGATATCAATTTGGGGTAGGTCAAAGAATTACTACTATATACCAAGTGATAATGTCCCATGCCACATTTAATTAATAAGTTCAAATCACAGCTACCACTATTGGTGCATTATCATAGCATATTTCTACGAATTCAATATAATTAATTAGGGTGATTAAGTTCAAAATTGTGATGATTGGAATGTAAATAAAAATTCATAAAATAGAAACAAGTAAAGTAGGCTTGATGGGCTATATTGGGCTTGACCCAACTAGCTTATCTCTGAGCCAACTTCATCTCGAAGTATATATATACAGAGAAATAGCATTATATTATGCTACGAAAGAAAAGAGGACGGAAAGTAAATAGATAATAGCCTCAAAGGGTTTGTGAAGCCAATTACTTTTGATTTGAATACAAAATGAATAATGACCAAGTTTCAATAAATACAAAATAAATCCAACTTGTAATGATACAAAACATAGAAAAATGTGGCTTTTTTCTAAATCATAAACCACCCCCATAAATACACCTACAAGTAAACAACATCTTCAACATTGTGCACATAAATTGGCTGGTTGATTACTGCGATTTGTTGTGTGCAGAGCCAGATGAATTTACCTCAGAGGAATTCGATTGAGTAGACGCGTTTCGATTAGGATTCGTAGTAGCAGCCGACGTCCCCTCCTCGGCTAGCTTCTTTACAAGGTTCATTATAGTAGGAAGGAATTTGGTGGATACTGATATAATTCCAGGTAACTGTAGTTGTGAACACATATATCATAAATGTTATTGTATGCTAACAAATGCTAGTAACATACTAACATATGAAATACAAAGCTAAATTTAAATATTTCATAGGCAATAAGGCCATAGAGTCATGTACATGGCTACAGAAAAGAAGCATTTAAGGCTAAGTCCACTTACAACTCCGAGGCGAAACTCATTGGCCACATCCATTTGCACCCAGACGGCTTTGAGGAGCAGAAATATCATGAAAAAGACACCAAGATACAGAGGATTTCTGTCGAAATAAAGGGGAAGCGCCATAATTAGTAATCGCTCGATCAAAACAGATAAAAGAAACGAAGATCACGAGTACCTTAAAAGGGTCATAAATTCGTTAAAACCCAAGATAAGCAACGCGAAAATCGCCCATGGAGGTGGCAACCAGTTGTTGCTTCTCTTGTTGGCCTCCTGATAAGTAACATAACATAATAAGAAACGAAGCGTTAAACGAATTTTTATAACGCGACAAACAAGCCTCGTGTTTACCTGAGCAGTGATTGCCTGACCAACTGTATACTCTGTCTCAGTTTTAAACTGCCTCCATAGGGATTTGCACTGGACCGGTGTTAACAAGGTTCTCGGTGGCGGAATCTGGACAGTGAACGAACAATACGTTAATTACATCGCGCAATGTGCATAATAAGTTAACTAGCTACCTTTTCCCAACTGCTCGAGGCCAGAGGGTCTGCTGTAATACTCTTATTCCCCGAAGCTGCAGCTTTCGGGTCCATAAGAGCAAGGGACAACAAACTCTCGATATTATCACCATCGTCTTCCAGCCGGATAGCAGACATAATCGATAGCAACTTCAGCGACTTGCGCAAGAAAAAAACAAAACCATTAATTTTTAAACTAACATAATCGAATAAATTATCCGATTAAGTAAAGAATATCATCATACAGCAGAACGAGCCGTTTTAGTTATTCCTCGAATATCTTCTTTCCCAGTCCAGACACGTGGCATTGAATCAGCGTCGTGACTAAACAGCGTTGTGAACCTGTATAAGGTAGTTCGTCCAACAAGGGTTATGACATGAGATCAGCAATATATCGTATGATGTGTACGAAAAATACCTGTCTTTCATACGGATCAAAACTCTTCCAGCTTCTTCTTTCGCCTTTGCTTCAACGATCCCTCTTGCATGCGTTTCCAGTTTCGACACCATCTTATCTTTTGTTGCATTATCCATTTCAAAACCAGTAAGTGAACCGGAAAATCCGGAAACAGCCTTTTCTTTCTCGCGCTGGAGAAGCTTTCTGATTGCCGGCCATGTGTCATTGCTAGCTCCATCTAACAAAGCCTCAACGGGTGCAGACAACGCCTCGTCTAACTTTGTCTGAAGACACAAAAAAAACACTATTAGTATGAAAGTTGTGGCAACATGATCATAATGAGACCATCTCTCACCTCATATGTGCTAGTAAGCTCAGACAACTTGGCAGTCCGAACTGATTCAGTATGTGCTTCAATATCTCGGCCGAGTTTCTCCCTCACTTTAGAAGAGTCCCAGTTTGATTGTTCGATATGAACGCCTGCATGCAAAGCAAAAAATCATACGAAAACCACTCGGGATCATCATTGCTGCAAACTTGTAAACACGAAGCTTATCAAGTCAAATGTAGATAACCATACCTTCAGCCTCCTCTTCAAACTGTGATATACAATGCTTAGCACAATCGCGAGAAGCTGCAGAGAATCCTTTTCCCTCGTTTAGGGCATTGTTGAATGCTTCTTTGAACTTATCCAAGGCTCCAGAGCGTATATGTCCCAACATGGATTGGTATGCAGGTTGGACAAGCTAACAAAAACAAACAAGTTAAATTATAATGTGTATTCCCTTGTCAAATGGCCCTGGCCTGGCCCGGTGCAGCCTAGGACCCACTTGATGAGTGGGTCAGGTTGGGCCGGGCCTTGGTTTATTTTTATTTATATAAAAAGGATGCTAAAAATATTAAATGCAAAAATAAAACATACGTGTATTTATGTCACATTTACACTAAATCTAAATTTAAAGAAAATTTAAGTTCATTTATTAACATGTATTTATGCCTTATTTCCACTAAATCTAAATTTAAATAAAAGTTTAAGTTCATTTGTTCTAGTATTATTTATTCTCTTCTTTATTTTTAATCTGGAAACTCATAACTAGAGGAAGAATCACTATTGTTACTTTTAGCTAGTTGAGATTGTATTTTTAAAACAATAAATAACTAATTTAAATATCCTATAATTGTTTATTAGATATTAGTGTTTGAATACTAAGACATGAATAACATTTGTAAAGATAAACTTCACAGTATCATTTAATACCTGTAAAAGCTTATCTTCCAAATTTTTTCGCTTTGCAGTTCGCACACCTTCGTCAAAAAATGTGGCTTCAAAATCATACCTAACATGAGAAAGAGAATAAAACATTGGCATAATTGTCTCATGGCTCAAAAATCAGATAACTATCACTAAAGCCATAAAAATTGAACACATGACAAATACTTAAATTTAAATGCAATTTAAGTATTAAAACAAATCCGAGTGACTTACTCTTTTAAACAAGCATCCATAATTGACGTCAGCTTTTTCCCAAACCCTCGCACTGGTTCAGTTTGTACTGTCTCTTCTAATTCACGCCATTCCTAGAAGTATGAACAACAACTTAACGATTCATAAATTTCACAGAAATTGAAAGATAACTCAAATAATATATGTGATCAATACCGCATTTTCACTGAAAGATGAGAACTTTTCATTAGAAATCTCGTCACAACGGACAGTCGCAACCATAACCTATAAATGAACAAGGAAGCCTTTAAATGTTTAAACTTCCTCAAAAGTTTGTAGTGGTCCTAAAATCATATATGGTGGATACCTTGTGAGCAGGCAGGTCAAGGTCCTTGTTCTCCTTTATGACTTTCCATATTTGTTGTGCACTGAACGAAAAACCGGAAGCTGGAACTACACCACGCCTATCACCGGCAAGCCCACCAGGAGCGATAGACTGGTGAAATCGTTGTCTTAGACTCGCCACCTTAAATTAAAGAGAAAACGTTAACCAAATGAATGATTCATGTCTCCAATATCTAGTATATCATCAACCTTTTCTAGAGAGGTGTAATTAAATGATCAAGCAACCAACTCATTTGCAACACAAGCTTACGAGCAGTTGAAAAAAGAGTACAATTTTCCAAGGTTCAAAAACCTATATATACCTGCTCTTTGAATAGCTCTTCTTTTTCTTCAAAACTAGAGAGAGCGACAACTTCAACCTGTTATTCAATGATTCCCGAGAAATAGTAATATCACCATTTATACAAAAAAATTATCAAGATTTGATTGAATTTTTCAATCTTACATTGAAAAAATCGCTTAATGGAGTTTCCCTATGAGCTTCTGGTTTCGGGACAGAATCCCATATCTACCCAAGATAGTATAAGGAAAAAACAAAGGAATGCATTAGGGAGAAACTATAATGAAAACACCAAACGTACATTGAAGAGTTTCACAAAATGCACCTTCTGAATGTCTTCCCGTAAAACTGGTTCCAGGTTTTCCAAAGGTGTCTGCATTAACGAAAATGAGAAATGCAGCATCTAGCTAGACAATTTTAGCATATACACTTTGCACTCATTTTAGACGTATGAGGGAGAGCATACCCTTGTTTTATCACGAATAACGAATAACAAGGTTGTCTTACGCGGACTAAATAGTCTCATCATAACCTGTAAAGTGCATGTTAAATCATTGATGTATTTACTATTCATATCAAAGACTCTCAGACATCAGACTCAGACCAATAACTTGCCTGAAACACAGTTTTCAAAAGAGGTTTATTTGCAGCTTGCTCACGGCCAATGTCATGACACCACCTAAATATTAAAATATATCTTGAGAGTGATTAAGTAATTCTAAAAACAATACAAAAGCTAGTGCACATCTAATAAAATTCGATAATCTTACATGTTTATCAATACTATATCCGATACAGCAAGGGCAAAAAGAGAACTTTGTTTCTCGAAAGCAGTATCATCCTGGAGAAGAAAAAAATAGGTACAATATTGTCACTTTAATAATCAATGACAACTAATCAGTACTAGATACAAGATGGAAATGAAGGCCATAAACCATGACATGCACAAAATGCCACAAGAATGTTAAAGGTCGCTTAGCATAAAGTGAGTTAGACCTCTC
The DNA here is from genome assembly GCF_023119035.1 of Salvia hispanica. Lineage (NCBI taxonomy): Eukaryota > Viridiplantae > Streptophyta > Magnoliopsida > Lamiales > Lamiaceae > Salvia > Salvia hispanica. The sequence continues at coordinate 23,764,630 of NC_062966.1, forward strand.
CTCGTTCTCTTCCATCAGTACCCTCTAAATCCATGACAACGGTACAGGGTTCCATCCCGACACACCTAGCCATCCATATACCTTTAGTGGTTTGGGACCTGATTGAGTTACACATTGTTAAAATCCAAAACATATAACAAAACAAATTACAATAGTAGAGTATATAAGCGCGTGCCTTCCCTTGAAAGCATCCATTTCTCTGAAATTAGTACCAAACAGATGATTCATCAATGTACTCTTCCCTGTCAAGAACGAGCCATACTTCACATCAGGCACATTGACTATGATCGGTGACAATCACTAAGTATAAAAAAAAATCTATACCGCTACTCTGAGGGCCCATGATGGCTACTACAGCATAAGAAAGTCCACATTCTGAAAGTTTAACCTCCTTCATGAAAAGATCAACCCCTTCGACATTGAAATTACCATCCCCGTCTATGAGGTGAGTTGAGCAACACTCTTTATCTAGGTAAACAACAATGGTTTCATTATAAAGCAATGTAATAAGTTATCAAGAATCACTCACTTCACACCAAAAAAATTGAATGTCAACACCTCAACAATTTCATGCAAATAAAAATATGAAATGTAAATCAAATATCAAGCATAGGCTAGTAAAAAATCTAATGACAAAGTACTCATCCAATCCAAAGCCACACATTGATAATACCACCAACCAATATTACAAATAATTGTTGATAATGATTATGGTGGATCATTTAATCGATGTGCTTTACATAATGAAAACAAACAATAGAATTAATGTTGTATACGTACCCATGTGTGGAGGAAATTGAGAAATTCCGGTCACGGCGGCAAGCTGCCGGAGATTGGGAAATCGGAGGATTGTGCGAAGAAGGTGAGGATCCTATATAAGCGTTAGTTCGTAAGCATACATGATTTTGTGTGTGTAAAATGTGTGAATTTGCGCCTTGAAAAAGTGGATGATCAGAGAAAAATTTATTTTTAGAGCCAAAATTGAAGGAGTGGTTGTATTGAATTAGCTGTATAACTAAATACGTACCAATTCATTATGGACTTTTAGTTACTTCGTCCCAAAAAATTATTTTTTTTAATACGGAATATTCATTAAAAATACACAAATTTCATTTATACATATTATCCAATAACATATTATTCAGAAGTAATATATTATAGCTTATTTATCATTCTTATCACATAGTTCACCACTTATTTCACTAGGTGCTAATTGAATCACATGCTCTAAGTAATCATACTCCAATCAAATTTTTTAAAACATGATGAGTATTTGTTTATATCTTAATGGGCCTTTGAGAATGAGATACTACATTCTAAATTTGTTATCATGGCATCACAAGAAGTTTTTTCATTTGTAATTAAGAAATTATAAAATGTTGAATGAATTCGATTTTATGAAGGATGACTCGAATATGAATTGTGAATAGTAAATGTAATTTCTGTATTATCTCAAAAGACAAATTATCATACAAGGATTATTAATGAGAGATCATCAATTTCCCACAGCCATGAAATGTAAGAGAGAAAAAATTAATAATATGGTAATTATCTTTAATTACTATAATTCCTAACACTCACAACATCAACTAAACATGTTTATTTTCCTATATAAAGTATAAAATCAATTTTCTCTGCTTATAGTATTTGCTAAGAAACCGTTTGTTTTATTTACTTGTATTACATATCATGTACTATCACCTAATACTTACCAATAAATACTAAAATAGTCAATTTAATTTAACTACTTATGACATTTCACCAAACAAAAAAAGTTATATCCGTAAATCGCATTCAGGAATAGCGACTTTGGACATTTCACCTTCTCCCATAATTCCGATTAAATTAAATAATAAAATAGTGAGTATAAAACCGCTGTTACATCTACCATTCAGTTTGTTTCACTCTCTCTCTCTCTGAAATTGGAGGATCCGAATCGAGAGAGATGGGTCGCCGAATACCGGGTCGGATCACCGCCATTGTTTCATGCTTGCTCGTGCTGTTCTCGTCGGCGCATTCCTTCTACCTCCCCGGCGTTGCGCCTCGTGATTTTGCTAGAGTAACGATTTTTTCTTCTCTCTCTTTCATTTCGGAGTTCTAGATCGAGGTTTAGCTGGATAAACCTTTCGTAATTAGATCTGTAGGTGTCGTGTTGGCTTTATGTGGAGCTTTGTTGTTATCCTATTAAATTGATCGGTGGAGATCTAGGATTTATGCTTATCAAACCGGTCTTTGGGTGATTTTGGAGCGATCCGGGGTTTTTGGTTCTGTATTGAGTGTAATAGATGGTTTTACCTTTTTATGTATGTGGATAGGTGGCATTGGGGTATAATTGGATGATTTGTTTGATGTGAGTGAGTGTTTGACTTTGATTATAGGGGCTGCATGTGTTGCTTTTGTTGCTGTCTTTCTAGGTTTAACTGCTACTGTATGATTCAGGAAAATACATGTCATTCCCCAGCATTTATATTTCTCATGATGGTTTGTGTTGGTTTGAACTCGCAAGTAGTGGCATTTTATGGTCTGGATTTTGACCGGATGTCTTGTAGTATGAAGAAAGGCTCAGTGTGAATCTTGGATTGGTATATGTGCTGTATAAAGGGGATAATATTGATGAATATCTTGCTAGTATATGAATATGGATTTGATAGGGAAAGTCAGCTGATCACATTTGTATTTTTTTTGTTCTGTGCTCCATCTAGCTCTCCATGCACTCGATCTACGAATGGTATCTGTGTTGTATAAACTATAAAGGCAATAATATTGAAGCGTTTTTTGGTGGTATATGAATACGGATTTGATAGGGGAAGGTGAATAAGTTGATCAAATTTGTATTTTAATTGCTGTGCTCGATCTGGCTCTCCATGTGCTAGTCATGATGAATAAAGTCATTTTATTTCTCCTCTTTCAAAACTTCAAGATAGCCATTGTTGATCTGATGCAGAAACATAACGCTTTTATAGATGTAAATAATTTACAAACTGATTCCTCTTCTGGCTTACCAAATCTAAGTTTCATCAATCGCTTTATTTTTTTTTCAAAAATGAGTGCGAGTGTTAGGCTTGATGTATCTATTGGCTTAAGAAACATGTATGTTAAGCATCTCGCGCTTGATAGCTAATTAGTTCACTTCTGAATAGGGTGAAGACAATGTCTTGCTCTCTCAGAATTTTATGCCTTCTCCAACTGTAATGCTTTTCTTCCCCATTCCTATCAGGGGGATGAACTTCCTGTGAAAGTGAACAAGCTGTCATCTACTAAGACACAACTTCCATATGACTATTATTTCTTGAAATACTGCAAGCCAACTAAGATTCAGAATGTTGCTGAAAACCTTGGAGAGGTGCTTCGAGGTGATCGTATTGAAAATTCAATTTATACTGTAAGTATCCATGAATAGATAAATACTCTGTAGTTACTCCTCTCTTTTTTATCCCTCTGTTCCTAATATAGACATTATGCTTTGTAATATTAGTTTAACATGAGGGAGGAAAAATCTTGTACGGTGGCTTGCAAAAGTCATCTTGATGCTCAAGCTGCTAAGGATTTCAAGGAAAAAATTGATGACGAGTACAGAGTCAATATGTAAGTGTAAACCAAGTACATCTGAATTCTCGATACTATTCTTCTACCATATGATGATATACTGGTGATGATTGCTTTATTGATTCTTCATGTTAACACCTGAAACTGAAACTGGAACTGGATGCAGGATTCTAGATAATCTTCCAGTAGCTGTACTTAGGCAAAGGAGAGATGGAATTCCATCTACAACTTATGAGCACGGTTTTCGTGTAGGGTTCAAGGGAAACTATGCTGGGGTATGTTTGTCTCTTTTTTCTTATGTTAAGCATATGTCTCATTTAAAATATTTATTGCAAACACATCTACTTGCTGTAATGCATGTAAATATTTTCCAGAGCAAAGAGGAGAAATATTTTATTCATAACCACTTAAGCTTCAGAGTTATGTATCATAAAGATCCTGAAACTGATACTGCTCGAATTGTTGGATTTGAAGTATCTCCTGGAAGGTGTGTTGCTCTTATTTTAATAATTGCACCAGTAACTCAGATTTGTTTACATGTATAGATTGACTTTTAAAGTTGAATTTGGAGCTTGTATGAGAAAAAATGATAATGGAGAGAATTTTCCACATCTGTATACCGTATAAGGAATCCCTAGGTTTTTAATTTCTTCCTGAAGTTATTTTTTTCTCGATTTTCATTTCCTTTCTCCAATATTGATCCTGCAGCATTAACCATGAGTTCAAGGAGTGGGATGAAAAGAATCCTAATGTGCCTACATGCAACCAGAACACCAAAAATATGGTTCAGGGGAGTACAGTACCACAGGAAGTGGATAAAGACAAAGACATCGTATTTACTTATGATGTTACTTTCAAGGTAAGCTCATGTAAGAATTTAAATCATCTGTCAATATCTGTTGGTCTTCCCACAACAATAACACAAGATTCCATTGCAGGAAAGTGATATCAAGTGGGCATCCAGGTGGGATACGTACCTTCTCATGAATGACGATCAGATTCACTGGTTTTCAATCATTAACTCCTTGATGATTGTCCTCTTCCTTTCTGGGATGGTTGCCATGATAATGATGAGAACTCTGTACAAAGATATTGCCAACTACAATCAATTGGAAACCCAAGATGAAGCTCAAGAAGAAACTGGGTGGAAGCTGGTTCATGGAGATGTTTTTAGGCCACCATCAAACTACGGGTTGCTGTGTGTTTACGTTGGTACTGGCATCCAGATCTTTGCAATGACACTCGTGACAATGATATTCGCATTGCTAGGTTTCCTATCTCCTTCCAACCGTGGTGGGCTGATGACAGCTATGGTTCTCTTGTGGGTTTTTATGGGGTTGTTCGGTGGATACTCATCTGCCCGTCTTTACAAAATGTTTAAGGGAACTGAGTGGAAGAGGAATACCTTGAAAACGGCCTTCATGTTCCCCGGTATACTCTTTGCAGTCTTCTTTGTGCTGAATGCTCTCATTTGGGGAGAAAAGTCATCCGGTGCTGTTCCTTTTGGAACAATGTTTGCACTCGTATGTCTATGGTTTGGAATATCAGTACCATTGGTATTTGTCGGTAGTTATTTGGGATTCAAAAAGCCCGCCGTTGAAGATCCTGTGAAGACAAATAAGATCCCGAGGCAGGTACCTGAACAGGCCTGGTACATGAAGCCAGTATTCTCTGTACTCATCGGAGGCATCCTTCCATTTGGTGCGGTTTTCATAGAGTTGTTCTTCATCTTGACTTCCATCTGGCTAAACCAGTTCTACTACATCTTCGGCTTCCTCTTCATAGTCTTCGTGATCTTGATAGTCACATCCGCAGAGATCACAATCGTCCTCTGCTATTTCCAGCTCTGCAGCGAAGACTATAACTGGTGGTGGAGAGCTTACCTGACTGCTGGCTCCTCTGCTCTGTACCTCTTCCTGTACTCGGCTTTCTACTTCTTCACCAAGCTGGAAATCACCAAGCTGGTTTCGGGCATTTTGTATTTCGGGTACATGCTCATTGCATCATATGCTTTCTTCGCCCTGACCGGAACGATAGGGTTCTATGCTTGCTTCTGGTTTGTCCGCAAGATATATTCCTCCGTGAAGATCGATTAAGGAAAACGTAGAAGCAAGAGATTCTAACAGTCTTTGGGATGGGAGACAAGTTATATCAGGTACCTCTGATTTGCAGTATGAGCTTTTAAACTGTGTAAATGTTTACACTGCTGCAAAACCTCAATTTTCTGTTGCCACTGTAGGGCTTGTCTTGTATTCTTAATAGTTTTTTCGACTTTTGTCATCTACGGTGATGTCACTTTTATGAAGATTTTGAAGAACTTTGATAGTAAACAGACCAATCATACAAATTGTAGTTTAATATATATATCATGTTCTTCCTCGTTAAAATTGTTACTACTAATTTTAGGTATAAATGTATTACTAATATTTATGCTTTGGGATAAGTGCTTGATGAGTAAGTATTTTGACCAGAATGCACTAACTGTGAGTCATTTGTAGTATTATTAATTGTGTTTCCATTTTGTTGATGGAGTAGTATATAATTGCAAGAAATTATATTCTTGATTCTGATTTATTTCAGCTTTATCAAATGGAATTTTGGTTGGGGACAAAGTGGACCATAGAGGAATCCTAAGATATTATTTGGATGAGAATTGGGTTGATTCTTATATCGACATTTGTGAGGTTGATGCATCTGATATATTAACCTAATTCTAAAATTTGGAAGAAGTAATTATATTAATATATGGATTTCTTTTTGCATACCTCATTGTCGTATTTGAAAGGGGTGTTACCTAAATTTCAACATTTGATTTATTTATAGTTTTGGCAATATATTGCCTACCAAATAAAAGAATTTGCTAGATGTCAATTCAAAAGATAACATTTGATCATAAAATCGGCCATCATATATATGTTAGTATTTGGTCAATTCAACATTTACCAACAAATAATGTCCCAAATTAATTGTGATATTTTTTGAGGACGAGAAAAAATTAATGTTTAGTGAATAAGTGGATAAATAACAAAGTAAATAAATGATGATAGATTATAAAAACTAAAAAAAGAAGTAAATGAGATTAAATAGTTGATTATTGCTAAATGAGAAAATGACTTACTTAGCTTGAACATCAAAAAAAATATCAATTAACTTTGGATAGGATGAAATGAGTATTAGTTGTTATAGTTCATTATTCATACATGAATGGTTTTATATCAATGTTTTTTCATATATTAAAATAATGCTTCTTTTTATGACAATTGTAAATCATATAATGATCAATTCTCCACATTTATATTTAATTAATTATCTAATCATCTCCCTAATTTCTAGCATTATATATAAATTCCCTCAATCCTGATTGATAATCCAAAAGCCAAGAAATCAATTAAACAAACAACATTTGATCAACAATTCTTGATAATTGCCAAAGCATTTCTTACAAATTGCTTTCTTCAGCATGAGAAACTCACAAGGCATGAGATTGTATGAATACTGGGGATTTTGCACATGAACTCGTTTTTTCGTCGCGTTGTGAATTGTGATGCACAACGCAACGATGAACAATGACGGAAACTATCCATATATACACGTTCTTCTCCCGAATCATCTTAAAATCTACTGTGATCTTGGACATAGATGGTGTGTGTTGCATGTATGTACAACTTCAACCCAACATAGCCCAAATAAAAATGGTTTGTGGTGAAAAATGGTGTCTTGGAAACTCATGATCTCAAAATTGGCCAATAGTGTGGGAGTACCTGTGTCGAAAGGAACAAACGAGCGTCTCTCATCAGCTGCAGACGGCCTCGACTGAGAGCTTCTTCATCACATTCGGACATGGATCTCCACCAAAGATCTCAGGTGTTACAGGCACCGCGCAAGATTGCTGGCCGACACAGTACTGTACAGAGAATGGGAATGATGTTTAAATTAAACACGAGCAACGGTGTTGAATGCAGAAAGAGGTTAAGAAATACCCTCTCAAAAACGTCGTAGGAGTGGAAAGCATGGCAGCTCCCCTGTTGGAAGTTTCCACAGGAGCCTTCGGGCGTCCCAAAGCTGGCAAACTTGATGGACGAGATCTTCTGACCCGAGGCACACGAGAGGTGAGCTTTCGGCCTTAATGGTTTGTCGACTTTCCCTGATGACAGCAGCTGCCAGTTCACTAAGGTTGGTTGCCATTCGAATATATTAGAGCATACGCTCGCTACTTCCCTTTTCACTAGATTGATCCCGTAAGGATTCCCTCCCCATTCTTCAAACAGGACCAACAGATTTCCGGTCGGATACAGCCAGGAACGAGGGACGTGGTACCTAGAATTTAGAAGTCCAAGACTTATCAAATTTGTGCTCGTATCTGAATGAAATACGAAGAATCTCGCGTTACCATCTCTGAGAAGCTTCGCCACAGTTGGTTAGGCACTTTTTCTCGTTGAACCACCCAGCGTAGTTGCAGGGTTCGCAGCCATTAGATGCTTTGTACTGGTTCCAGTAGCGCCCGATGCTTTGGCCATTTATCCACACCTGACCTTTACTCATGGTATTCATATCCAACGCTAAAGGCTCGTCTCCTTCTGGTGCGTTGAACGTAGTCTAGAAAACAACGAGGCGAAAGTATATGGAGATTAAGAGAAATAGCTATCAAGTTGCATAGAGAAATAACTGATCGAAAGTCGAAACACACTTACCTTGTACCATGTCAGTGGTAGCCTTTCACTGACGTACGATCCTTCAACCCATTCAACGGAGGAGCTTCCACTGAGTGAGTGAAGACTAAGAGATTCTCCTTTTAGACCGACCTGTCCAGAATTCGGTCGAGTTAACACACGGGAACGCAAGCAACGGAGATAAATACACGTGTCTTTTGTAAACTAACCGTATAAGACCATTTTTGCCATGTCAAGTCTCTTCGCCCCTCGTTGAGACCACTGAGAGAAACGGGACCAAGAACTCCAGCGTTCCACGTTTCAAAATGTGGGCCGACATTCTGAGCTCACGCAGACGAAGAAACGTGGAAACAAGAAGCAAAGATAAGGCTTCCATGTATGCACAAGGGGCAGAGAAGAGATAGAGAGCGTACCGGGAGACCAACAGCAATGCTTAGCAGCGAGATTTGGTTTACTCCGGCTTTCAGAGGCACGCTGTCCGTAAAAGTTAATTTGGGATGTTCTAGACTTCCATAGGCAGTTCCTGTAAGAAAGTCATGTAAAGAATGCTTTCTGGTGACTGTCACATTGTACGAGATGCACAACGCTCAATTTTATCAATTAGATTGCGCACCTGAAAGCTGTCCGTTGATAAATACATGCAGGGCATGGCCAGCAGACGATACTGTGAGAACAGGAGGCTTCCCCCCTCTAAAGAATCCTTCGCTCGGGTCAATCTCCACTCTGAATAACAGAAACAAACACGATAAATGTAATATTGAGAAAGGATCAAAAGAAATAGAGTTGAATTCTACACTAGACTTACTCTGTCGTATACCATAAATAGTCGGTGTTGTCTCTGGTGGTATTGATCTGCTCGACCAATCCAACCATCGTAAATGAGTTGTCCCTGTGTGATGCAGCCTCTTCGTTGTACGACTCCCAATCAAATCCTTTGCTGACAGGGGTCATTTTCATTTGTGCACTCTGAGCACCAATCTAAAGAAAAAACTTGCTTGTTATCAAGATGTTTTCTCTTTATATAATCGAGAGAACACGGGACTAAAAGGCTGTTTCTTACCCTTGCTGTATTATAAACAGTGTTCTTGCAATCTGGAAGGATACTGATGGACCAAGGAGGCAAGTTGTAGTGTCCGTTCGCAAACGCCACTTTAGCAAACGAATGCTGATTATAATTTGCAAGAAAAGCAGCACACGGACCAGACTTCGATTTGAAAACATGAGCCTGCGTGGAAGAACATCACATTTCTGTCGTGAATAATGGAATCAAGAACGAACGGGAGAATTTTAACTAAACAGACCTCCTGATAATTTCCAAGTGGAGTTACTGTAGGTTCTCCCGATATTAGAGCTGGCTCACAGAGCTTGATGGCTCTATGCAAATCTTTCAGATGACCCCACTTAGGCTCCCTCATTAATCCTACACATCAGAATTAAGATGTCGAGCCACTATCCAGCCGTGAATTTGAATGCTTAAATTGAACTGGAAGACAATTACTACATCTAGAGCATAAAACTTTAACAGAAACAAAATTCGTGTACGGACCATATTCATCAAGAGGCGCATCATAGTCGTAGCTAGTAGCGATAAACGGACCACCAGCAGTCCGGCCGAAGTTTGTACCTCCATGATACTAAAGAAAAGGAAGTAAAACACACTTAGCTAAAATGAAGCTATCATCAGTTTTATCTAGTCAGCCAGTTTAGAGAAAACACAATTTACCATATAATAGTTAATGTAAGAGCCTCCTTTTTGAATAAATTTGGCAACGGAAAAGGCCAGGTCTTCAGCTGGTCGATATGGAACCGGGCCTCCAAATTCAGTAAACCTGTAGAACAAGTAGAACAATATTGCAAGACATTACTTTCCTATACAACCTATTAAATATACTCTTTGTCGAAATAGATCGGTTTCAGTGAGTACCAGCCGGTCCATGCTTCAGTCCACATCTTCGGTTTGTAAGCCTTGTTGGGCGAGAAGTAATCACAGTAGAAACCATTGCACGTGTTAATCTGCAAAGGCAATGTACGAGTAGGTGGACTGTCAACGACAATAATCACACACGTCGTTAGGAGACATAGTTGAAAGTTGAGCATACTAATTTTATATTCAAGAATGGCATCATGGCATGATAGACGAAGGAAGCGAAACCTTGTGCATAAGTGACAAGATCTTAAACGTGATCGGTGACCATGAATGCGGACAAGAAACTATACAATACTAAGTACTCAACATGCAAAGCATAACTCAAATGAGAAAAGGAGCAATACTAACAATAGGATCGGGGGCGTCGTCTTGCTTGCACATGATCCACGGGACACCAGTGCCGAGACCCACAGCCATTTTGGCCGCCCATTCTGTGTATGCCCGCCCTGGTGCACCCAGCTCGTACTCCATCGGCCCATACTCATTTTCAATCTATCACAAAGAACACATTTTTTTCAAAGGCCTTCCAATTTCACCTAATATAATGCTTCAGAAAATCGAGTGGGAGCATTTTGACTACCTGAGATAGTATAATCGGACCACCCTGAGTTTCGTACAGCTTTTCAGCTTTCATCATTGTCACAATCTTCGTTGTGAACTTTTGCATCGCAGCCTTTCGATGACAAAGAGTTTCATGAGCAACAACAAACAAGAAAACCAATTAAAGGGGCTTCTGAAGTACTATCAATCTATGGAACAAAACTTGAAATTTCAAAGAAATTAAAACCTTAAAAGGCTCATTATCAGTCCTGAAACTAATGCCTGGTACATACTTCAGCCAAACTGGGAAACCCCTGAGATAAGAAACAGCAAGCAAACAAAAACTTCAAATCAAGAAAACAGACACTAATTTTAGAAAACATCCTCAGCTTGTTTAGTATCATTACCCAAAATTCCACTCAGCACAGGCATAAGGACCAATTCTGAGGTGGGCATAAAGCCCAGCTTCCTTCACCAGCTTAATAAACTTCACTAAATCATACCTCTCCTCAAAATAATACTGCAAAAGATTCTCTTTTTAAATTCAGCCACTGACAAAATATTAAGCACAACTCACTCTCACACACACTCACACAGTTCAATATCTCAAAAAGCTGAAAATGCACATTCAAGTTCCAACCTTTCCAGGTTCAGGCTCATGCCCATTCCAAAACACATAAGTCTGAATCACATCTACTCCACCTTCTTTTGCCTTCTGAATAAGATCTGGCCACATCTGCAACTCCCATTAAAATATTTCCTTAAACAACATGCATTTAATGGGAAAGAAAAGGAAAAACTCAAATTTCAAGAAACTGCAAAAGGAAAGATTTTTTAGGCTACATTGCCATCAATATACCTCAGGAGTGCTTCTTGGATAGTGTATTGATCCAGAAATGAGAATCTTCCTCTGCCCATTAACAGAAATGGCCTTTGAATCATACGAAACAGAAGCCTCTCCACAAGAAACCCATGAGCTCAAAAACACCAAAAATGCGTTACACATTGCAATATCCACTTTCAAACCCATAATGCCACGAATTGCAAGAAGCCCTTCTCCAAGATTGTATTTTTAGATAGAAATATGCTTTCTTTTATTTTTCTTGTTATATTATCTTATGCAAAATATACTTTGATTCCTCCTATCCCCTTTTCCCACTTTATTCTATGCTTGTTCCAATTAGAGAGAGAGAGTGCATCACAAAAAGTTGCAAACTTTAGCGGCAAACTGTCAGGAAAAATAAGGCTAACAGCTGTTATCCTTGACCTGAAGGTTTGCCTTTGCCCCCTCTTTGGTTCTCACTCTCTAATAATGAGAAGATGCACACGCATTAATGTGTGTTTGTGCGTGTATTGTTCATAGATATATATATATGCAAACTTAGATTTTGGTGCTCTGAAGCTGCTTTTGATGACAGACCAAAATTTATGTGCTTCATTGAAAGTGGAAGTTGGGCCCACTTTTTCATGCTTTTGGACCCACCAAAAAATTTATGGGTCCTACCTTTTTGGAATCTACTTACCCCAGTAAAAAAAATTCAATTGATTAAATATAATTCATCCAATTCCAAAAACTATAGGACAAAGCACAAATCTTGATAGTAAATATTATTGTGTGGATATAGATTTAATTGGATAAAATATAAATTGGATGAAATTTAGTTATAGATATTTAATACTACTCCACTTTGATTTGAACAAACAATGTGACTTTACTTGTCATTTCTAACATTCATTATTTTGGTATTTAAGTCCCACTTTATTGTCCCCCAACTTGATCATTTATAGCTTCACCAAATAAAAAAAAACTTATTCATCTATTTTTTTCTTTGGTTTTGCAGCTTGCAAGCATTCACATTTGGTTAACAAATTAGAGAATAAAACGATCTCTTTCCGTAATTTATGCTTAAAAATTATGATTATATCATAAGTAACAACTCTTAGTTGGCAATTAGGACCAAATCCACCAAGAATTTAGTCTCTCACCCAGTTGGAGATATTTATAGTTTAGAGATAATATTTGAAATTTAAAAATAAAACTTTTATTCTTCATTTATTTTTTGCTATTTATATGGGCCGGTTTCTGTAGAAGTTTCTAGGGAATTGATTAAAGAAATATTTTCAATTGTACAGCTATATGAATTAGATAAGATTCTTATTTCTTTTACTTCAATTTTTCATACTATCATAATAGCAATTTATTTGCACCCCAAATAGTGATTAAGGTATCTTATCTGCTAATGTAAATGAGTTTGTGATTGAAATCTCACGAGTTTGAATTTCGCAACATTTATAGTTAATTATTATTGACCATGTCTAGATTAATTATTTTCTCCTAATCACAACATAATTACAGTTATAGAAAACCATGTGATAAACAGTTTGTCCCACTTAAAAATATTAAAATAAGCATTTGTTCAATTAAAAATATTGCAATAATAACAAACAACCCATTATTACTATATGTGCATAATTGCGTCTACCTATAACATACTCTCCAAACAAGTCTTGATATCACAATTATTGAACTCGTATTTAATTCAATTTATATAGCCTAACTGATCTGAATTAATTCATTATTTATTTCAAAATTCTGGATGCATACATTTATGTCACAATTTAATAAATCAAAGTTCTTTTCTTTTTCTTTTTTATTTTAACTTAAAACGAAACTTTGCAAAAACTAATTTACAAAATTAATTATATTAATAATACCTTATCCATATTCATACACATGAATTCCTCTGTTCAGCTTCTCATCAACATGATTTTTTTTATCTGATTACTATAATCATCCAATGTCCATACATTATATTAGAAATTTTAATATTATATAATAAAACTCGTTGCAGTAAATAAATAATAATTGAAAAAGTATTTTTTTTTTAATAAATTTGAGGCTTCTAATCTACATCAACTAGTTCATTTGATTTTGTGGGCCATATGATTGATCGATCCATTTTAATGTTTAAGCTTAATTAACATCACTATAGGACCCAACTACTATGACTAATCGTTTTCTTTTTGTATTATTTTAGTCTATTTATAGGGATGGGCTTCAATCATAAAAAAAATATTTAAATCAAATATTGTAGGGCTAGATTTCAAAATTATGTCTTCCTCTACCATTTTAAGCTCTTTGATTAATTGCAACTCAATTCACATTCTTTATTTATTATTATTAGTACAATTTATATCAATTAATGTTACCGATGATTTTTCATTCCGATTAGTGATCAAAATAAACCCACTCATAACTTATTGATTTTTTTGTAGGTGACTATTGTGAAAATAGTGTTAATAATGATTAATATTTTGAAAAATTTTAAATTGTTACTTCAAAGATATTAAGACAAACAGAATCCCTATTTTGGAGAAATGATTGTAATATTTTGGCATCATTGCTAAATGGAAATTATCCTTTATGAGCTGTCAATATGTATTTTGTTCATTAGCAATATGTCTTTAACTTTGGGGTTGATTGGCTGGCTAAATTTCTGTTCAATATACACCATTATAGATATATGACCTGATTTACATTATTTTAATAATTATTATAAAGAGTATTATGTTGATCTATTGGTGGCGTGTTAGCATCACATATTAGCTAGATCATGTATCCATTATTCAATTTTATTTCTATTCAATTCTTATTATTATCAAAATTACTTCATCGTTAGGTAATGTTATCTCTAATATTTTTATGAATGTTCTATTATTCAAGATTAAATAATATTATAATATTAAAAAATATTTTTTTTATATAAAAAAACTAAAATCTATAAACCATAACTTTTTTATATTTTAATGTGGCACTCTTAAACTATCAAATTAAATAGCTCCAATATTTTTTGTGACTAATTTATTTGATTTGGACCAGTCCAATTGCAAAAAGGCCCAAAGGGCCGCTTTCAATCTTTGGTCGATCCTATACCTTTTAAAATCCCAACTCTCTTCAATTTTCAATTTTCAAATTATAACTATTTTATAAATGTAAGAATGTTAAAAAAAATAATTTATGCTTACTAAATTAGTTTGGCGCCTTTCTCCTTTTGATTATAGCTAATGAAGAGTTCTCTCGAGCAATCGATTCATCTTCTCTTATAACGTAATGTTCCAATCCAAGTAGAGCATAAGCATGATTTTTGTAATTAAAATTTGAGGATATTTTATAATACAAATATCTAAAAATAAATAGAATATATAAGAAAAAAGTAGAGAATTCTAGAAAAAAATGGGATGAAAATTTTAAAACAAATACATAGGTAGTCTATATATACGCCAATTACGTTGAATTGACTGAATTTATCAACAACTATAATTCTTACATTGAAAACATCACACAATTGAGTTTCCTTCCAATCTTCTGACTTCGGAACAGAATCCCATATCTATAGGGAAAAGAATAAAGTAAACTATTAAGGAAAAGTGTAACGAAAGCACCAAGTATATTAAAGACTTTCACAAAACTCACCTTTTGAATGTCTTCCAGTTCCAGGGGAGAGCATACCCCTGTTCTATCATCATGTATGACAAGCAACAGGGTTGTTTTACGTGAACTGCGTACTCTCATCGTAGCCTATACAAGCATGATGTATCATTAACATATTGATCATATTATCGACTTTTAGACATTGACTTAAACAAATGACTTGCCTGAAAAACTGTTTTCAAAACTTCCTCAAGACCAATGTCACGACACCTAAATATTATAATATATCTCAATCAAGTAACTCTAAAAAAGAATATAATATTTAACATGTAACAATTATAATCTTAAAAATCTTACGTATTAATCATCATTATATATGATAAAGAAAGAGCAAAAAGAGAACATGGTGTTTTGATGATTTCCTGTAAAAGAGAAAACCATAACATGCACAAAATGCAACTAGAATGTTAACGGTAACATAATAAAAAATGAGTTATACCTCTCCTCGTTCTCTTCCATCTACCCTCTAAATCTAGAACAAAAGTGCAGGGTTCCGTGCCGACAACCCTAGCCATCCATATACCTTTAGTGGGTTGGGACCTGATTGAGTAGGACATTGTCAATATCTAAAACAAATAATGAAACAAATTACATAGCATAGTCAATAAGTGCATACCTTCCTATAGAAGCATCCATATCTCTGAAATTAGTACCGAACAGGTGAATCATTAATGTCCTTTTCTCTGTCAAAGAAGAAAACGTTTTTCAGGCACATTAACAATGATAGGTGAAAATCAAAGTATAACATATCTATACCACTACTATGGGGGCCCATGATGGCTACAACTGCTACGAAAGCCCATTAACCTCCTTCATGAAATGATCCAACCACCCGACATGGAGTATAGCATCCCATCTATGAGGTGAGTTAGGCAGCCGTCGTTATCTAGACAAACAACATTGTTTCATTGCAAAAAAAGATAGAATGAGAATCACTTAAAAATAGAACTAACAGTACATTAAAATGGCGTTGCAACATATGTTGCAATGAATTTGTTGTATGATAACTCAGTTGTTCCATGGATTAGACGTGCAAGCTCAAAGGTTGAAAGGAGATGAAGTTAGATGTTGGAGCATTGGTCAGTGGCATTGGTTAGATCAACTAGCCGTTAGTTTTGTATAGGTTTAAATACACTTTCTGTTTTTAAGTTAGTTAAGTTTTCGCTTTCGATTCCAGATATCATGTACACGATCTTTCAGCTCGACCGAGTGAATAAGAAATCTTATTTTTGCAATTTCATCTTCGAATACACAATAGTGATTCAATCATTTCAGAATTGGTGCCTAGGTTATCAGCTTACTCCTCAATCCATGAATTGACTTGAACACCAACAATAATTGACTAGAACACTAATAATAAACAATTATCAACTTACTCCTCAATCGATAAATTGACTTGAACATCAACAATAAATTGACTAGGACACCAACAATAAACAATTATCAATTTTAATATACAAAACTATGCAGCATAATTCGATGGTGGAATTCTCCACTAACTTCAAATGCGATTCTCTATTCGAGGTTCACAGATTGTCCAGATGTCGAAGAGGATTGCACTCATGGCTACAGTGGCGATCATTTGGAGGACCCGGAACAAGATTATTTTTTGTGGAAAAATATGGGACGCAACTAGGGTCATCTTTGAGATCAAAGAAGCTACCTACAACATCTTGTACTCACACTTTCCACATAAACAGGTTCTTCTCCACCTTCCAGACAAATGATGGAATTCACAGGTTTCGGATGTTTGGGTACTCGACGCACTTTGAGGGTTTTATCCCGTGGGGTTTTTTCCCCTTGGGGAGTTTTATCCCATGGGGTTTTTTTCCAAGGGGTTTTAACGAGGCCCGCCCACTCTGGGTTTACATGGGTGACTTGAACTGTGATCGTCCTTTTTGGGAGTTGACCCCGTGTTGTTCGTTTCTTGGTCTTTACCATGTTGCTTTGTACTCCCTCCGTCCACGAATAAGAGTCCCGGTTCATAATTACCATAAATGGTAAAGAGACCCCACATTCCACACATATCATTTAAAACTAATATACATACATGTGAGACCCCTGTTCCACCCGCCCACTTTTCTTAGCATTTCTTAAAACTCGTGTCATTTAGAAATGAGACTCTTAATTGTGGACAGAGGGAGTACTAGCCAACTTGTGGCTATTCCTCTTGTACTTCCCCGGGTATGTCCGGGTGTATGATGTAGAGACGTTTGGTTTTGGTTCTATTTGATTTTTATTCATAAAAAAAAACTAGAAGCCTCATGATTGTTGACCTAATTTGCGATAAACTATGATTCCAACAATCAAATGTCTTAAATTTCATGCGAACGTAAATCAATTATCATGAATCGGTCAAAAAATACCCAATTTTACGAAGAAGGTGAGGATCTTGGGCGAAGGAGAGAAGTTGTAAATGAATTTATTAATAATCGTCTATTAGTGATTTTTTATTTATTCCTATTCAAGCAGCGAAATGACAAATAAAAATAAAAATAACCAATAAAAAGCGTATACCGTTTCCTAAACGCTCATGTCAATCCCAATGCAGTCGGTTGGTCCAATCAGTAATTACTAATTATAGTTATTGGCCCACAATACCTTTAATGTGAAATAGATGTATATTAATGAATAAATTTATTAGTTTTGGGGGGGCTATTGTCCGCCCCATTGTGGGCGACGCGGACGATAGCGCGCCCGATGCAACATGTTTTACATTTTTTTTAATTCTTCAAAATTTTATATATACACCACAATTCTATTTCGTCCTTTCATTCGTCCATTCACTTTTTCATCTCATTCTCTCTATTCCAATTTATAAAATGAATCCCGGTGATTTTCCAAGTCCGAAGAGTCCTGACGGATTTTCGATGTTTGGTGGTGGTGCACGGTGGCCGAGTACAGACCCCGATGAATACCGGCCCTTCGACTCCAACACCCAGTACGATCCCGATTTCAGCGCGGATTCGTATGGGCTGTCAGACACGGAGCCGTCTCCCAAAACCCGGCCCCGGCCCAGACTTCAACTGTGGGACATGCCTACGCGGAGTTGGTGGAGGCCGCCAACTGTAGGATGTTGTTGGACACGCACCACGCCCTCAGGCAGTGCGAGGACCCGGGCGAAGCCGAATACCTCAAGTGGATGATCGATGATCTGTGGCGCAGGTTGGGAATGATGTAGAGTATGCTTTTATTTGCAGTGCACTTATTTTTAATCTCCACTCTTGTAACTTTTTTTTAGTGAAGTAAATGTAGGATTTGCCTTAATTATGATGCTTTTTTATTTTATTTTGCAAACATTAAAATTAAATACAAAATTAAATTGTGGTGCTATAGGGGCCAGTTGGGATCACCTACTACTTTTCCTACCCCATCCCCTACTCTACCCTCATAAACATAAGTAATGAGCCCACCATCATATATCACATTTGTGAGAGTTGGAGTAGGGGATGATTTAGGAAAAGTAGTAGGTGATCCCCACTGGCTATAGGACATCCCACTGCAGATGGAAGGATAAGAGGATAAAATTTTGATGTGACGGAAGATAGAGCGTCCTATAGGACGGACTATATGGCGCCCATCTTGGATGCTCTAATTACAATGCTATTAGTTGAGTATAGTTATACTAGAAAACTAAGTACTACTCCTACGGAAAAAAAAAAGGTAAGATAGCAGACCTAGACACCAAAGTAACAATTATTTTTTAATGAAAGAAACTATTCAAAATAGAGGTACTATTTCATTTAATTCCATTTTTACATTTTATTCCTATTTAATAGTACTACATCATCACGGAGAGTGTTATATTATTATCTCATAACTTAATTGCTAACTACAATTAAATAATAGCCATTAGATATTCAAATTAAGGGCTTAGATCATTAATCCCTAAATGTTAATACAATCAACAAAAAACGTCAATAAGGCCATAGGATTAATTACAAAAAATATCAATATGGGTATTAATGTCAATTAACTACATGTTTAGTTATAACTAACTTTAAAAAGAAATCCCAAAACTTTAAATTCATATAACATGTATCAAATTAAAGATAATTTCAGAAGGATTCCAACGATATATCATACATGCATATGTTCCGACGTCAAAATTTGAAAAAAAATTCGAAATTTTTTAATTTTTTCGTATAAGCAAAAATGTCAACATACTATATAAAATATGTCAATATAATACATGTAGAATGTCAATATAAGCAATAAGTTAATATTCTTAAAGCATTGTGTTGATATTTTCGAAACACTATATTGACATTTTCATCCAAAACCCTAATTTGGAGTTTTTTTTTTATTTTTTTCGATTTAATTAATAAAAATGAAAATTACACGTGGCAAATTGTAGACCACACGTTTTCTAAAATCCTATAGCCTTAAATTAGTTGTAGTTAACAATTAAATGATTAGTTAGCAATTGATCACTCCCCGCTACTTCATCAGACAATTTTCCTCTCTTATATTTTTTGGGAAATTTGGTGTTCGAGATAAAATTAATATGAGATTATTTGTCATTATTTTTCGTTATAAAAAAGCCAAAATCCAAAAACCATAACTATTCCAATGATCAAATTATAGCCCAATATTTAATTACTACCAGTCCAATTATAAACCTTGTGTCGATCCTGTAGTTCCAACTGCTTTTGACCTTGTGTCGATCCTATAGTTCCATATGTCTTCAATTATCAAATTATAAATTATACAGTACTAAATTTGCTTGGTGCCTCTCCTATTGATTTTAGCCAATGAAGAGTTCTCTTGCGCAATCAATTTGTTAATATAACATAATTTAACTAATGAAGTTATATAGTAATTCGGCACAATATTATAGTACTATTTCATTACTAATTGCAAAGTTTGGAACACAATATTATAGTACTATTTCATTACTTATTGCAAAGTTTGGAACAAAGGTAGAGAGTGGTAATCGATGCATAGGTATGGACAAAGATCAACTACTGGGGAGTAAACTATGATGCATAAGCAAAGATGATAAGTATCTACTACTTCCGAAGCGAATGAGGACATAAATGAATTAAAACACACAAAAAAAAATATAAAAATGATGAGAATATGCATGTACGTTCGAAGACCTTAATTGATTTAAAAGGTGTTTAACCTTAGACATTTCTATGATGGGTGATCCCTTTGAACAATGAATGGTATGAGAGCCAAGTCTTTGCACTCTTACAATGTGGAGTGGAGTCGTTTTGATTGACGACTAAGAGTGTCATGAAAGTAAGTTATCAAACCATGTCAGCGTAAAATCTTGATTGATTGCAAACTCAAAACAAATCAATAATTTGATAATTTGCATGCGAGTTTTAGCTTATTGCGAAAACCGAATTGATCGAAAGTTCGTAGAATTTTCATGCAATCTTTCTAATCTAAAGTGACAGTTTGGTGAAAAGATAATTTTATCCTTTTTGGAGGGAAAATGTGAAGCTATTTTATTTACCCTTTTGGTCATTTTGAGAAATGACAACCATTGGATAGAAAATTGGTCCAATTAAATGATAGCTTCCCAATCAAGATTTGGAACAATTATTAAGCAATATTGAATCTGCAAAATGAAACATAGAGGGATAAGGGAGAGAAGAAAGAGTGCATCGAGTCAGACCCCCAATCATCGCCGGAGCGGCGGCGGACGGCAGCAGCGGTTGTGGTGTGATAACGAGAGAGAAGGTGAGAAGGAGAAAAAGAGAATCGCGGCGACAGCCGGGACAGCACAGCGGTGCACTGGGTGAGACGGCGGGAGAGATGCCGGAGATGAGGAGTAGGAGGCGGCGATGCAGCTTTGCAGGAGGGGTGACGACGGGCGTGAAGAGAGAAGAGCGAGGGAGGTGGACGTGAGAGAGGACAGTGCTGGGGATAAAAAAGAAGATAGAAGATAGGACAGGGCAGCCTCACAGCCATCCCACACGACAACGGCGAGGTGGTGTAGGCCGGGCAGGGATGGCGGCGGCGGCATGAAGGAGAAGACGGGAGGAGAGGGAGGCGGACGAGCAGCGCAGCCTCGCAGGCCATCGCATTTGGCGACGGTAGCACCTATTAGGAAGGAAAGAGGGAGAGAGGGATGGAGGTGCCGCATGTTAGTTTAGGGTTTGAGGAATATTAATTCAATGTATATTGTTTGGACTTTAGTTTATTGTTTAATGGGCTTTTAGTGTGTTGGGTTTTGGAGTAGTATAATTTAAATTTTAAATAATAATATAAAATTATGCACTCAATTTATAGTATTATAGTACATCTTTTTTAGTTAAATAGAATTTTAATTTGAGTGGTGTCTCTATTGTTATATTTTATGCTAAGTTTTAATTTGGATTCTAATTTATTAAATTTTATATAATATATATTTTTAAATTAAAATTTCTTTCATTAATTAATTAAATTTATATATAGTTAGAATTTAGTTGAGTTTGATTTACTAATATTTCTATTTTGTAGACATCATAAAATTTTGAAGGGTGTATAAATTGAATTTATATTTAGCTAAATCAAATAAGTAATAATTTAAAACACAAATAAATAATGTTAAGAAGTGAAATTAAATTAATGTCATTATTAAGTAAAAACAATATAACACCACATTAAAATTTTTATAAATACGAACACATATTATGTGTTATTTTCTTGGGTATTATTAGATCGTACATTTGGTGTTACTTCGACTCAAGAGGGAAAATATAATTTTCAAATCTTTTATACTAAGTAATTAAATTCAAAGTATATAGTGAAATTGAGTTGACTTTGATTTCCACTGCTATGGAGCGGAAGGAATAGTAATTAAGAATATAAAAGTATTGATGATAATAATATTCCATATTTTGAACGATTGTGAATTTTTTTGATTAAGAATAAAAAATTATATCGATGATAATAAAACTTAACGAAATGAAATTGAACACATCTGTAAATATTTTTAAATAAGTTAGTGTTTTGTCTTGGACAAACTGTATGTTGTTATACCTAGAAGTACACATAGTTATAATTGAGTTGATTTTGTTAATCGAAACTGGTGAACTATTTATTCGTTCAAATAGTTTTTTTTTTTTATTCTTTTGTAAATAGTAGTATTATATTTTTCTTTATTTGTATGTCTTATTCTATTTCATCCACACATCTCCTCTTTTGTTATTTCTTTTATTTTATACTACAATCATATCAAGTATTAAAATACATCTACTAAAATATGAAATGTTCATTGAGAGTGGGTTGAGAGAAGTACAATTGTACAAATATTTTTTTGTTGTTGTTTATAATATTACAAATACTTATTTTAATTAGTTCTTATCTGTAAACATATTTTTATACGTATTTACTCTATATTCTTTATTTTAAGTTAATAATATCTTCATTATTTAAATTTTTTTTGTCATGTGCCATGCACATGTATGCACACGCGTTAATACTAGTTAACAAGTTAAAATGCACATTTTCAGATTTTCTCATAATTAAAGAAAGGTCTGGGGTGCGAATGAAAATATATGTATCTCTTGGGACTTAATCCGAAACTCCTTAGTTTCCAATAGCTGCGAGAATTTGAGAAATCCACACTCACTACATTTCTGTCTTCTCATTTCCCAATTCCCAAATTTTGCTCGCTCAAACCCTAATTTCAATTTTCGCAAATCTCACCTGAAGACCTCAAGCTACACGCGTACCATGAGCCGCTACGACAGCCGCTCCGCCGACCCAGGCTCTTACCGTGAGCGCCGCGGGTAATCATATGTTTTTGGTGTTTTTGCTTAATTCAATCCATACGCATTTGCTCGATATAATTATCAGCTTATTTCCAGCTGAATTGAGAAGACGAAGTTAATAGCGTATTTATCGTATTTTCTCTGTGTGTAATTTTAGGGATTCGGGGTTTGGTTATAAGAAAGAACACGACAGCAGTTATCGGTCCTCGTCTTCGTCGAAGAGAGACTCCGATGGCGGGGCGGAGACTGCGCCGCGGAAGTCGGAGTTGGATGGACTGACGCCGTTCGAGAAGAATTTTTATGTGGAGACTCAGTCTATTGCCGCCATGTCGGAGAGTGACGTGGAGGAGTATAGGCGGCGACGGGAGATTACCGTTGAAGGGAAGGATGTGCCGAAGCCTGTTAAGAGCTTTAACGATGTCGGTTTTCCAGGTAGCGAGCTATTTTCTGTTATTTTTATGGGAGCCACGCAGTTGATAATATGTCGTGCTAGGTTAGTATGTTTTGTTGGTCTGGCGCCATATGCGGTCTAGAGACACTTTAGTGTTTTAAATTCAATTTATTTGTATTGATACTCTTGCCACGTTTGGGAGCTATATACCTATCGTGGCCGGTTTTGGGGATGTTCAGAGCAAAATTCTGATAAACGTACTTATATGTATATGCGACCACGCTTCTGTATTTGTTTTTCGGATCTAGATCAAGTGAGTTTTGAGTAATTTTTAGATGAGTAGGAAAAATTGTGTTTGGTCTTGCAAATTTGTGATTGTACTAATTGAATCACGTTTACCTTAGAATGTTGTACGGAGTATGTTATTCCCTTAACTAGATTGAAGTGCTATTTTATGATCTATGATATAAGGTATCTTGGCAGATAAATATGTTTAGTGCATAGCTCCAGTATTATTTTTTCCATCAAAATGGCGGCGTGCTGTGGTGCTGCTGAAAATCCTGAAGACAGACAAGGCAATTGTAGTTGTGCTGCCTAGGTGGAGGACTTACTTGGCCTCCTGTAAAGAATGAAATCATTAATCATTTAGGGTTGAAGTTAGTGGCCTTTGTTCAGCTTGCTATGGTCGACTTCTCTCGGATAGTTTGACAACTAGAATAGCTACATATAATTGTTCTTTCATGCATGATGTAGTATGACATCTTTCTCTCAGTTTCTGGAATTCCTTAAGGAAATCTTATAGGCTTGTGGTAGGCTAATCCCAGTTATTATTGCTCACAGTTGTCCTCCCTTCATAGATTGAGCCATTTGTTTTTGTGAAACAGAATATGTTCTACAAGAAATTGAAAAGGCTGGATTTACTGAACCTACACCTATTCAAGCTCAAGGGTGGCCTATGGCTCTGAAGGGACGGGATCTTATTGGTATTGCAGAAACAGGGTCCGGGAAGACACTTGCTTATCTCTTACCTGCTATCGTTCACGTTAATGCACAGCCATTCTTAGGTATTGATGATATTTTGTTCATTAATTACATTGGATTGCAGTAACCAACTTCATGTGGCACATATGTGGATATATGTACTCATCTATCTTGTAGTTTTCAATTATTTTAGTTGCTCATTGGTTGATAGACATGTTCTGTGAATTTGTGTTTCTTTGCTAGCTCCGGGAGATGGTCCAATAGTTTTAGTTTTAGCTCCAACTCGCGAGCTTGCTGTTCAAATACAACAAGAAGCTACTAAATTTGGTGCATCTTCAAAGATTAAGAATACATGCATATACGGAGGGGTACCTAAGGGACCCCAAGTTCGTGATCTCCAGAAAGGTAGGTGGTGATAAGCTCAAGGTGACTTTACTACTGTATCGTGATGTTCATGGATCGGGTATTCCCTTCTGCTTCTTCCTTTTCATTTTAACTCTGTTATAGTATGAAATTCCATAATCAGTATCCCTATTCCTGGTTTAATGTCCTTATAGGTGTCGAAGTTGTCATTGCTACACCTGGAAGGCTAATTGATATGTTGGAATCTCACCATACAAATTTGCGAAGGGTGACTTATCTTGTGTTGGATGAGGCAGATCGTATGTTAGACATGGGGTTTGAGCCTCAGATTAGAAAAATTGTTGATCAGGTTTGTTCAGTTATGATGTAATGGTCAACTATAATAGTACGGGCATGATGACACACTAATATATTTGAATTTGTGATTAAGGCGTTCTAAGTTTTGATTTGTTTGTGCAGATCCGCCCAGATCGTCAGACTTTGTACTGGAGTGCCACATGGCCAAAGGAGGTCGAGCAACTTGCTAGGAGGTCCCTTTTTAATCCATATAAAGTAAGAGCTCTTCTATATGCTTTATGTAATAAAGTTGCAGCTCAAACTTGGAACTATTGTGTGGCAGAGTCTTATTACGTCACTTATAAATCCTAATCTAATCTTCTGAGAGTTTGAGTAGTTTATAAGTTAGGCTTGTATAACGCTGCATGGATTAACCTTCTCTTATATTTCAACATCACATAATAACCAGAATTTATAGTAGTCTGAAGGCTGGCACTGAATTGACAACATAACGACTGCTTTATAGGATCAGAATGAAAGTACAATTTTTTTAAGCAGTGTTTAATTGGATAGATCTTGAATTCAGCATTCCTTATTAGAGGCAGTGTTCAACTATTCAAGTTACGAGTTCATAATATTTTAATTGTATTTCTTCGTTCTTATCTTATGCTTGGTGATATATGGTAACAGGTAATTATTGGGTCACCAGATTTGAAAGCCAACCATGCAATTCGCCAGCATGTTGATATTGTATCAGAAAGTCAAAAATATAACAAGTATGGTCAAGTCTACATTCCCTTTATCATTTTAATGTTTGAAATTCAAGCCTAAGGATTTCTTACAGATACTTGTGCTGGTTAACTCTAACTGTATCACAACCTCAGATTAGTGAAACTGCTGGAGGACATCATGGATGGTAGCCGCATTTTGATTTTTATGGACACTAAAAAAGGGTGTGATCAGACTACTAGACAACTCCGCATGGATGGTTGGCCCGCACTATCTATTCACGGAGATAAAAGTCAAGCAGAGAGAGATTGGGTTCTGTCAGAATTCAGGGCCGGGAAGAGTCCCATAATGACTGCTACAGATGTTGCAGCTCGTGGTCTAGGTAAATCTCGGACCATCTAGAGCACATTTTGTTCTGTTCCAAATCTATTTATAAGAAAAATGTTCCATATGGGAAGAATTGTTGCATGGTTCCTGAGTCACCTTGAAATATACAGATGTCAAGGATGTGAAATACGTGATCAATTATGACTTTCCTGGATCTCTAGAGGATTACGTTCATCGTATTGGTAGAACCGGAAGGGCTGGTGCTAAAGGTACTGCATACACTTTCTTCACTGCTGCTAATGCCAGATTTGCGAAGGACCTCATTAATATTCTGGAAGAGGCTGGACAGAAAGTCAGTCCTGAACTGGTCTCCATGGGACGTGGTGCACCTCCTCCACCAGGTTCGCTTCATCTCTTCCAAATAATGATTTATATGCGATCTGTTTTCTCTTCTCAAAGCATGTGCCATTATAGTTTAGTTGGAGATTTAAAACTTTAGCTTTCCATCTGGTGAGTAGGATTGTAGGAGTACGTGATAGTTCCACAGTAGGAAAGTCCTTGCTAGTTTTCTTGAACTTCGAATTGCATAGTTTCTTTATTCAACGGTGATTATAAGCTCTACTTAAGAGTCCTAATTATTACCCCTTGTGATGATAGCATATGGTGGTTCTCGAGATCGTGGAAGGGGATATGGCGGAGGGCGCTCTTGGAACTGAAGTATGGCGTTGCTTCTAAAAGGTTTCTTCGGGAGAAAGTGGAGCAATCTGTCCTCCTGTAACATTGATCAGAAGTTATTCGTGTAGAAACAAAACTTGTTTTAAATTCATGATAGTATAATGTATATTTGGATAATCTCGTATCTACATTTGAGCAATTGAGTTTTTCACTATTTGGGATAGGTTGGTTGTTTCATAACTCTCAGATCCATGCTTTGAATCCTTGATTTTCACTATCAAGCAAAATCTTTTAATTTCTGCGGTTGCATGAACTTTGTGTAGGTGATCGCGACTTATGAAAATCATGTTGCCATGGTCACGACATAATAAGGTTAAATCCATTGTGACTTGATAAGGTTGACTTTGACATGAGCAACTCCGAGTAGACATATGTTCCCTTTGTTCTACTGTAGTATAGGCGTTTCGTTTTCAATACTTTAAGATTAAATGACTAACACCTGAGTGCATTTATAATAAGAATCAAAATCATTATTTAATAAACATAAAAATAGGAGTATTAATGCAACTAGTCACATGAATCGAACATATATAACAATACAAACACGATTTTTATGCTTGTTTGTGGCTCCTTGGAACGACGTCGTTAGCATGGCCAAAACCCTCCCCCAAAACCCCCTTAGATTTCTGCATAGATCTCCGTGAAGAAGAAGAATGGGTGGTGAAGGCCCTCTGCTCTTTGCCGGCAAACCGAAAAAATGTATACATGGGAGAAAATCCTTCTGTTTTTTTGATTTCTAATCGTACGAGTTAATGATGGGGATTGTATTTTGGTGCTTTATTCTGATAGACCTTATTTTCATTTCCTGATTCGTGATAGCGAAGCTGAAGGCATCTGTGGCTCATCCCCCTCCACCTCCGCCTCGTCAACCACAACGTCCGAAGGGGTTCTTCCGCAGCCGCTATAGGGTTATCGTTCCACTCTTGCTGGCCCTCAATTTCTCCATCGGAGGTTTTCCCCTAATTCATTTATCTAATTTTCTTATGTGTGTGTCGATTTGAGACCTAAGCCTTACCCAAGCGCTTTGGGTTGATCTTTGTGATATGTGGCGTTTTAATTGTGTGCATCAGTAGGTATGATCATGTGAAATTAGGTATTCCTGAGATTTCGAGAATGTAAAGCCTCATCGAGATGTAGGAAGATAATTCTGTGTGGAATGTGTATTGTAGTGGACTAGTGGTGTCACCTTAATCTGTGTGAATGTTATGAATAAAGGTTGCTTCGAAAGCTACATTCAACAATTGATGGCGGATTAGGATATACAGCAATGCGTGTTTTAAGACTATAGTGATCGGTTGGATCACTGAAGATTATGAGTGTAGCTGCTTAGGATCACCTCACATCTTCTTCAGAGATGCAAACCTTGAGTTCATAGATCGACAACTTTTGTTTTAAATATTTCACCCATGTTTCATGCATATTTGTCGATTTATTTTGTAAATTTATATTCTGTACTCTTGTTCCCTTGGTTAGCATTTGAAATTTGAAAACTTGTAGTTTTCTCTGGTGAATGGCTCATCCGAGTCGCTATTTGGCCCCAAACTGTTAGGAGGGACACGTCCATGGCCTATGATTATGCATCTCCATTACAACCTTTAATGATACGAACCGACCTACTGATATGTATCCTTGGATTATCATAGGATAAAGCCTTTTTGGATGCAGTGAGCACCTAATGTATGATAGTATATGTCAGCATTGTATCTCTGCTTATATATTTGGGCTATGAAGAACCATATCCTAACTTACTTTATGCGAAGCAAGTTACTATACTGCCCAGATAACTGGACTGAATTTTGTGCAGCCTATGTTCTTGTGAAGACTACATTAAGAGATAGGAGAATTTCAGAGGAGAAAGTGGCTGAAGGACTTACTAGTTCTAGATCAGAGGAGAAAGTGCCTGAAGAAATTACTGGTTCTAGATCGACATCCACAGCGTAAAAGCTAGAGGTGAATAAGAAATTGAAGAAGCCTAGACCCTTGAGAGGCTGAAGGGAAATTGCATAGATGAGGAGAAAGCTCTGAAACAGTTACAGTCAAAGACATTTCCCTCCACAACTTTCTGATAAGTTTCTTACTTATGAAGATCATTGAGTAGTTCTTCTATTCACTAAAAATCCCATTGGTGATGTTTAGAATCAGAATTTAGAATCAATATTTCTATTTTGAAATGAAGCTTTGTTGTGTTGGTATTGCTTTAGTTCAGATGTGGAAAACTGTGGTTAAAATTGATAGTATTTCAATTTTTTGGGGGGTAATTTACAGTTAATGCATTTTCCTTATCTCCTTGATTTATCATTGTTGGTGTCATATCAGGAAACATTAATTTATGCAATATATTGAAATGATAGTAAGATGGGAGTAATATTTAAAGTCATAAAAATCATAATTGAATGGTCAATGGAATTATTGGTGATAAACTGATAAGTGATAATGTTATCACTGTGGAAAAAATGGATAATTCATTTTATGTGCTGGTGAAGAACATTAAAATTGACATCCATTTTCTGTTCATAATCAAATATTCTTGTAAACAATAAGTTAAATCTAAAACTGAGCCTGTCTAGTTATTAAAATTCACTTTCAACTTAATAATTTTTTTTCCGATAATTCACTAATTTATAAATGAAAACCCATGATTATATGAAGATATTAGTACTTTATTTATTTTTAAAGTTCTCTGAATAATAATGCCGATTATCAATATTATTTTAATAATAATAATAATAATAATAATAATAATAATAATAATAGAATTGTAGACAGCAAACGACGTCGTGGCGATGTGGAAAGCCACCCCAAAACCCACGGACTGAGAAAAAGAATAATAAGAGCGAGAGACTTCACCTGAGACAGAAGGGAAAACAAGCAAAAGGGGAAAAACTTGGAGAAGAAGAATAAGATCAACAATGAGCGAAGAAGGCCCAAAGCTCTTCACCAACAAACCTAAAAAATGTATGTATTCACAATATTAACAGTGATATCTTCTATCTCTACTCTTTTCGTTTTAATTTGTGACCTGATGGTTGGCAATTTTAATCAGCTGGCGTCGATTTGTTCTGATTACTAATAGTAATATCGTATTCCTTTTGCTTGTGTAGCTCAGTTGAAGGCATCTGGAACGACATCCTCGTCGTCAGCGGGAGCCACCGCTCCTCCGCCACCACCGCCGACGCCGCCGGTTAAGGAGACTTTCCAGCGATTTAAGTTCTATAAGACGATTGCGTTGGTTCTCAGTTTAACTGTTGGAGGTTCTGATATATTTATTTATCATCTCAATTTCTGCTGATTTTTTGTTTATTTTGGCTTTGTATCATCGTCTGAATGGTTGTGCTATTCGTATTTGATCGATTTCTGATTATTGTTCTTTGCGGGAGAATGAATTTATGCGTGTTTTAGATTGCGGTATATTCTAAGTCTGCAACGTGATGTTAGTTTAGAGAATGCTTTCATTTCTTCTTTATCAGATGCATATAACGTAGCTGTACTACTTCAATTTGTGTATGGTTTGTGTGCTTTGATTGATGACATCTTTTTGATTGATGAATTTAGAGAATGAATTTATGCGTGTTTTTGATTGATGACATCTTTTTACTTATTTGATCCATATAATGTATGAGGAATGTAGTGGACTGTGGATTAAAATCAGCATTATTTGCAAGGAGTGGGGATGAACTGCATTGCTTAAGTTTTTTATGGATTTTTTGCTTTTGTGGTGATCTTTGAACTTTAAGAACTAGATAAAAATGATTTTGACGCCGTATTTGTGGAGAAATAATCTTGATTTTCTTGTCATAGTAGGATAGTCTGTACAAGATTTGATGGTGAAACTGATGTCCGTATTGAAGTTGTTAATTGTCATTTTTTTCCCTCAACGAACTAGATAGAAATGACTTTGAAGCTGTATCCGTGCATAAATATTCCTGAATTTCTTGTCATAATAGGATAGTCTGTACAAGATTTGATGGTGAAACTGAAGCCACATTAAAATTGTTAATCGCCATTTTTTGCTTCAATGCACTAGTTGTTAGCGGTGGTTCTCAGCCCTAGGATAGGAGATGTTCTCTCTCATGTAGTATCATGAACTGCAGTTGCAGTATATGTAGTAAGCATGGTTTTTATACTGACTGTCTCATCCTCCAAATTTACAACAACTATCATCGCTTTCTTTTAGGAGCACAATTATCTGCAATTAGTTTGGCATATTTTGCATAAAAATGATACCAATATTATGGAAAGACAACAATTTTCAATTCAACTTGTGTATGCACTAACTGGCTTTGATGTTTCTCTCAAATTTATAGAGAAGGAATTTGCTATCTTACTATCTTTAGAGTGTTTGGTCCTCTTTTTGATGTAATAGGAGTATAAAATTTAACTCAGTCTGCCAATTGTGATACGCTGATAGTGCTTAGCTGCTTTATCTTTTCCAACAGTCTTTCTTTTGACTGCTGAGTAGGTCTTACCTTTTGCTGTACTTGTGTAGCTATATGTTTCAGTTGTGAAAAGTGAGGAAATGCTAGTTGCAATTGCACTCGCGTCGCTTTTTAGAAGATGTAACACTTAGGTTCATCAATTTGTGGACCATCTTGACATACTTCCCTTCTTATACGAACCTGTCTATCTCTACTTAACAATAGCTCAGCTTTCCCAATTCCATTTCATTTTGAGAACATTGAGTGTGAGTTGTTGTGTCTTCGAATTATAACAGGATATCTATGTTGAGTAAAATAAGAACTAAATATTATTGCATCTTGCATATCTATGTAACCTATGTATATCGTTCCATCTCCCGTTTCATATCCTTCAGACGCTTTGGCAATTTTACCTATCTACCAGATTGTTCTGACCTAGAAACGTCGTGCAGCTTATGCTTTCGCAAGGACTGTGTTGAAAGTAGGACCGCAAGAGAAGAAAGCTGAGGATCCTACAATTTCTACATCATCGTCTTCAACCTCTGCCACTGCGACTGCGACTACTATCACCGAACAGCCTGCTTCCTCACCTGCTGTAGAGCCCATCCAACGACCACCAATCCCGGAGGAACAGCAGCGTGAGCTATACAAATGGATGCTAGAAGAGAAGAGGAAAGCGAAGCCCAGAGACGCGGAAGAGAAAAAGCGCATTGATGAGGAGAAAGCCATTCTAAAACAGTTAATCCGAGCCAAGTCCCTCCCCAAAATCTGACAAATTTCTGCATCAAGGAATGCTTAATCAGTTCCTTCTAAACCAAAAACTCACAGGAAATACCTGCAGTTTGAGAAGAAAATTGTTGTGGTTAGCATAGTCAAGACTTAAAAAACATTTCTCAATGAAATTTGAATGTGAATGCTTTGTTTGATGATGATTTCTTGTTATCAAATGATCCATATTGTATACTCCCTCTGTTCCAGGATAATGATGTGTTTCTTGTCGGCACAGGAATTAGGAAAAATACTATCAAATGTTTGATGATTCATATTGTATACCCCCTCTGATCAAGGATAATGAAGTGTTTCTTGTCAGCACGGGGAATTGGGAAAAATATCAAATGTTTGGTGTATTAAGTAAGTAGAGAATAAAGTAAAAACGATACTCCCTTCGTTTCTGATTAAGAGTCACACTTTTCCATTTTAGTCTGTCCCAAATTATGAGTCACACTTCATTTTTACAATAAATAGTACTAAGTAGATCTCACATTCCACTAACTCAATTCACTCATATTTTATTATAAGAGTGAACTACAAAATTGGCCTCTACATATAACAAGTCGAACGCTAGAGGTACCCATGTTTAAAAAAATGCATTGTAAGCCTCTACGTATGGGTATAATATCATTTTAGACCCTTTTTCACTATTTTGAGTCTTTTATACCCTTTTCTCCTCACTTTTAACATAAATGTGATTCCAAGGATGTTTTAGTATTTCTCATGTTTACTACTATGTACTATGTTTATTTTATATTAAAATATTATTTTTATTTAATCCATAAATATTGTAAATATAATTAGATTGATAAATTAAAATACTTATCAATAGTTATCACTAGAATGATTTATGTTTTTATTTTAGTTAAACTAAATAGAAGATGGATTGTCAAAATATTAGGATTTATGTTTAATATTTTAATTAAACATCTTCTATTTAATTTTAATACTAACCTAATTGAGAAATTAGGATTTATTTTACCTCTTTTCAATAGTAATCATAAGAATGTAAACTAAAATAAAAACATAAATCATTCTTATAATAACTATTGATAAGTATTTAATTTATCAATCGAATTAAATTTACAATATTTATAGATTAAATGAATAATATTTGAATATAAAATAAACATAGTATACATAGTAATAAAAATGAGAAAGACTAAAACATCCTTGGAATTACATTTAGGTTAAAAGTGTGGGGAAAAAGGGTATAAAAGACTCAAAATAGTGAAAAAGGGCCTGAAATGATATAATACTCATACGTAGAGGCTTACAATGCATTTTTTTAAACACAGTACCTCTAGCGTTCGAATTGTCATACGTAGAGGTCAATTTTGTAGTTCACTCTTATTATAAAACCAATATAAAAAAATGGGTTCAACGTTCCACTAACTTTTTCAACCAACTTTTCTTTACATTTCTTAAAATTCGTGTCCGGTCAAAGTGTGACTCTTAATCAGGGACAGAGGAAAGTAATAAAGTAGATAGTTAAATATAAAATAAAGTATGAGAGTGAAAATTGAAAAGAGAGTAAAGATGAGAGATAATTAAAGTAAAAGATTTTGAATGTGTTAATTTTTTAGAAGAAAAGAAATTACTCTATTATTAAACATGTTGGATCATCACAATTCACACAAGGAAAATGACTATATTAACATGGAAACACAGAGTAATATTAAAACACAAAATTTCAATTTTTCTGAATTGTCTCATTTCCTTACAAAATGCTCGGTGAACTCAAAATTATTTTTTCATCTGAGTAAAAATAAAAATAAAGAATAAATTTGAAATAAAAAATATTTATTATAATGAAATGACATCTCACATATCAAATTCTTTTTATATTGATGATATATTTTCCAGCCCAATTACATAAATTCAGCAGAAAAATAGATATGGGTCTTGGCATAGATTGGGCCCATACTAATTAATCTCACGATCAAATTAAGTAAATTATTATTATTAAAAATTTAAAATACTGTAAAGTGGAATCCCTTCAAACGCAGTCGTTTTGCTGAACAACAAAACCAGCTCAGCTCCTGGTAAAAATTTGTTCCATCAAATTGAGTTTTTCTTCAAACCCTACCGCTGTTTGTTTTTATAGCTGAGTTTTTGAGTTTTTTGTTTCCTCTCCCGTTTTAAGGTAAGAAAGTTCATTGATTTTATTGTTTTAATTAAAACAAAAATTCATATAGGTTTTGAAATTTGTTGTTTAATACTTTTATGTTTTAGCTCTATTTTTGTGTGTATAATTATTTATGTTGAATGAGCTGCTCGATGATTACTGTTTGGAGAATTCGTTTGACTGGAACAGCTTTTAGATTGTATAATTCATGTGATCGTGGGTGGATTGGGTGGGATGGCGGTATTTGATTGTTGTCTGATGTTGTTAGTTCATGTATTTTTTTATGTTATAGTAATTTGTTAAGGGTGATTCGATGCCCACAATCTCTTGTTTAAAGGATAAACGTGTGAATTTTATCATTGGGGTTCATTATACCGTAGATTGATTTGATCACACTTACTTTTTCAATCTGATATTTAGATGATGTGTACTTGTTTTGCACGTGTTTATAGTTAAATTTTCTGGACTCATCTAAGGAAATTAAATACGGCGATTCGTTGAGTTGGAAGTGCCGGTATGTAAATTAAAGGCGGGAAATTAGATTCAGGTGATTCGCTTAGTTGGAAGTGGCGGTATGTAAATTAAAGGTGGAAAATTAAATACATGTGATTCGTTGTTGAAAATGGCGGTATATAAATTAAAGGTGGGAATTAAATACAGGTGATTTGTGAGTTAGAAGTGGCGGTATATGAATTAAAGGAGGGTTTGGCGTATAGCCGTACACGTGTTCATCTTACTGTATAAGTTCGCGGATTTGTGTTCCATTTCGGTCCTTATTAAGTTCCTGGATTTTCATTTTATATCAAGGCATTATTTCACACGGAGCATATTTATGTGCATTAAATTGGTCCTTATTAAGGAATGGAAATTTTCTATTTGGATAGAAAATGTTTGTTGTTCCTTCACGTGAGCTAAGTGTAAACACTCTAAAGGCTCCCTATTGAGTGCGTTTACCTAGTAGATTTTATCAAACTAAAGAAGTTCATACTATGAAAAACTTTCTATTAGTGAAGTTTTCCTTACTGTTTCAGAGTTATAATTTCTTCATTTTCCTTGTTTTAAAGTTATAGTTTAGATGGCGGGAAGAAACCGAGTTCCTCATGAAGTTTTTGGCCACCGGCGCGGCTATCCAGCAGAGGAGCATATCCCTCGAGGCCCTTTAATCCGGCCTATACCTCCTCATCCTGCTCTATTAGAGGAAGAACTTGAAATTCGACATCTTGAGCTTCGGAGGCTACTAGATGAAAATCGAAGACTGGTTGAGGACAGAATTGCTTTGGAGCGAGATTTAAATTCTGCGAGGGAAGAGTTCCGTCGCATGAATCTAGGCATTAATGATATGCGCGCTGAACAAGACCTCCAATCTAGGGAGCTTATCGAAAGGGTTCTGAAGTTGGATGCTGACCTTCGGGCTACTGAGCCTTTAAAAATTGAGGCTGCAAAACTTCGTGATGAGATTCATAGACTGAATGCCATTAGGCAGGATCTAACGGGGCAAATTCAGGGTCTCTCTCAAGAACTTGCTAAGTTTCGGGCTGAAAACCAGAAAATTCCTGGTTTAAAGAATGAGATTGACGGACTGCATCAGGAACTTGTGCGAGCTAGGTTTGCCATTGCTACCACTTTTTATCTGAAATTCTTGCACTGTGTAGAAGCTAGGGCTACTTCTGATTAAGTTTATGTCTTCTCACATACAGAACTGCTGTCGATTTTGAAAAGAATGCACATATTGAGCTGGTGGAACAGAGGCAGGCAATGGAGAAGAACATGGTCGGCATGGCTCGTGAAGTTGAGAAGCTGCGTGCTGAGCTTGCAAATGCTAGAGCATGGAATGCAGGTTGATACTTTCTTCTTTCATTTCACTAAAGGTTCTTCAGTAAATGCATTAAAGTCCTAATTCTAGTATATTCTCCATCTCCTTTATTTACTTAGTGGTAACCATGTAGGGAGTGTTGACTTGTGAAGAATTCCTCCTTGCCTTCTTCCCTTTTTCTGTTGGTCTTGGTACATTTCAGCAGTTCATAATAGAAAATGGGCGCATCTTTTTAGCTTGCATAGTGACCAAGTTAGTGGTCACAGAAGCTAAACATATATGCTACGGTTCTCTTAGATTGTGGCTCTAGTCTTGTTTTACTGACTGTAACTTATAATTGTTGATAAATTTTACTAGAGATAAGTATCTGTTTGTGTGCGTGTAAGTATACTGACTGGCATTAGGTTTTATTAGTTGTTACTAATTGTGTCCCTCTGAGGCCTTATCTATTATTTTAACTCTGTTGTATATAATTGCTACTTTGCTTAGGTGGGGCCTATGGAATGAAGTACAAAAACCCTGATGCCAATTTTCCTGCCCCTTATGACGACGCATATGGGATTCGCCAGGTGTGGATGCAACTAAACAGGAACTTCAATAATTTAAATTATATCTTTAAGTTATCACGTCGTTAACTTTTTAATGTTTGTTACACAAGGGTCCTTCATATGGTTCCAGTTCTGCTTCCTGGGGAGGCCATGAAAAACCAAGGATGAATCGCCGTTGATGATATGTGGAGGATTAATGTGTAAGAGCGTCCCTTGCAAGCATTGTTACTGCCCTATAGAGTACAGGGCAAAAAACTGTGACTTTGTGCGTATCATACCCTGTAGTTTAATGCTTATATTACTTGTCATCTTTAAATATCTGTATAGAAGAGTGGGGCTTCTATCTTGACTTTTCCTTTGACTATAATCAGGACTCAGTAGCATGTTTGGCGCTATCTTCACTATCTTCATTCTTCTTTATATTTTTTCTGTTACTCTGCCACCGTGGTTTCTACTTCTGATTGTTTCATATTCAAAACATCCTTGGAGTTGGTTGTTAAGATTTGGATAAATGTGGCGCTGTTTAGGTGTTAGAGCTTGAGTTGCTGTATTGAAGGATTACATGGGTTTGGAGAAATATTTATTCTTTTAATGGTGAATTTGGTCATCATTGTCA
Source organism: Salvia hispanica (assembly GCF_023119035.1). Classification (NCBI taxonomy): domain Eukaryota; kingdom Viridiplantae; phylum Streptophyta; class Magnoliopsida; order Lamiales; family Lamiaceae; genus Salvia; species Salvia hispanica. Next base: position 23,801,610 of record NC_062966.1, read on the forward strand.
AAAAATTGAAATTAGTTTTTGAATTGCTCTCGCAGAAGTTGTTGATGACTGTGTTCTACAGGTTTAATTAGTTGTGATTGTGTGATGTCTTATTTCTATGAATTAGCTGATTCAGATTAGAATCAGATAGATCTCTCTTTGACAGGGAATAGTTATTGAATTAGTAAACATTGTGGTGCTGCTTGAATTATCTCAGCAAGTATCATTTAAAACTTATATTGTAATTTCTGCTTCAAATGGATCTGATTGAGGTCAAATTTCTGTTTGAGTTTTTGAGGATTGGTTTGCTATTTCTCGCAACTTATCTTCTTTTACTTCGATAAGGTTGCCAGAGAGAACAACTATCTTTTGATCATCTGTGGAGGAATCTCTTAGCTGGTGTATAATTTCCTATGCCTAGAAATGTACCGATGAAGTATGAACTAAGTTATTCTTTACACCCTCTGACTTCTGAGTGAACTATCAATGAGTGGGATGCAGTGGAAGACTGGAAGACTATTAGATTGTACACCCTCTGTCTGCCATTAGGAGTCCCAATTTGCCATCGATTAGGAGTCTCGGTTCACTTTACTATAAATTGTATGTAGGTCCCACATTCCACTAACTCATTACACTCACTTTGATTATAAAACTAATAGTATAGAAATGGGACCTACAATCCACTATCTTTTCTCACCCACTCTCCTTTATATTTCTTAAAACCCGCGCCGAACTCAATTCGGACTCCTAATTGCTGACTGAGGGACTGTCATCTTTTCACCTGAGCTTGTTGCCGGATGTTGACGATTTGCTAAGGATGTGACAACACTGCAATGAAACTTGGAAAGTTTAGCTGTGTCTGTTGATTTTACTAGGAACGGGAAACTCTGCCAGTGTATGTTTTTTAGTCAATAGGAGTATCTTGTTTGCAACTTCTACTTGATTTCTTAGTTATGTAGACCAGTCTTATTTTTAGGAATGATTAGAAAGTTTTTCATTAGAATTTGAGAAGTGTTAAACAAAAATTTCCTAAGCCATCTCTATGTGATTTCTTGGTGGAATTAGAGTATTAAAAATAAACAAACTCAATATACATTCTTCTAAGGCTCACTTTGGATCTGCATTTTGTCACTATATATCCTATTATGTTCGGATTAGCAATCAAAAGTTTGTCGTGCTCTCCCGCCTAATTGACATGATGTGGGTTATAGTATCCTCTCAGATGAGAAAACCTCTATATGGTTCCCTGGTGATATATTTATCTAGCAAAGTAGTTATCTCAAGTCCTCAGTGAGCAAGCTCCTCTATGCATCAGAATGGTTCAGCAAGGATGGAAAAACTGATGGTGATGAGCGGCTGAATGATGAAAGCTGAGTACTACGTCCTCCACCTTTTGGGTATTGCCTCTCCTGATTAGTTTGCAATTTATATGTATTTTTGTGTTCAGGTGCTTTAAGATGTGAGTACACCCTCCCTCCCCCTAAAATCATTCTTATGCTTTATTGCTCTTGTTCTGCAACTGCCTTGACCAATGACAAGTTGTGTCTTTGAGTCTAGTGTCACTTCTTGCTTAAAACTGTACCTTATGCTGAATATAATCTGATAGAGGAGAGAAAATCAGATGTACAATGAGAGCCATGCTATGCAAAGTTTGTGGTTAGTTTACCTCCATTCATTATTATCAAAATTAGATACATGGGTGAGGTGATGCACATCAGCAGTCTTGAAATGGAAGGAGGTTACCCATGATAATGGCACTTAGAAAGTGCTTTCTTATGCATAAGAATGTTCACTTTGGCTCCGGATATAGTGACAATGAGAAGATGAGACATGTGAGGGAAGAAATTTTTGTTTGAGCTTCTCACTTTAGGCATTGTGATAAGCAACCTTACCTGCATCTGTGGCTGGTTGGTGTTGTAGTTAGGTAGTAATTCTGAGGTGTACAGACTACAGAGTGGACTGGCATTTTTTGGAAATTTGAATGACCTAGAGTTTTTCCAGCATCTTATTTGGGTTCTAGAGGAATATTACGCAGTTTGACTGTGATAGTATCTGTATTAATATGAACTGGATCAGGGAATCGGGAATCACTACCCCACGTATAAGCCAGTAATCAGTTTTACCTGCCAAGGATCTTCTATTTGGAAATGAGTTTGACCATTATGCAAATGGATTGACAATCGTCTCTCAGCATGCTCTTAATATATAGTCGCAAGATTGACTAGTTTAGTTTTCATCCATGTCATCATTATCAATATAGGATAAGTTGAATGGTACAGTTAGATCTCTCAGTTGATCACAGGTTTGGTTAAAATAGCATTGTTTGGTAGCTACTGTGAGCATGTTGTCATATTCTGTGATGACAAAGGATATCGTAGTCAAGAAGTCCCGACTTTATATAGCTTATGGTCTTCAATAGTTTGTGCCAGTGCTCTATCTGGGTTGAAAGCTGCTACATTGGCGATTGAAAACTGATGATGAAGCTCATAATATCTCTTAGACAGTTGTATGAGAATGAGTAAGCCGTGATGGAACCAGGTAGAAGCTTGTTCAGTCGTGCTCCTTCGTACGGAAGAGAGAGAGAGAGAGGAGCTTTCTAGTTTTATGCAATTGGATTCTGTATAATATCTTATAGGAGACTCTTAGTGATGCTGTATTGTGTGAGACTATAAATATCTCAGTTGGACATCTTCATGTAATGTTTCTATTTTCTATAGTTCCTTATGCTTCCTCATGAATTATCTGTTTCTCTAGTGTAGACTGTGTAATCTCTTATTTTTCTTTTCTTCTTCATAAGATTTGTTTTAATGGCTTCTGGGTTTCTTGCAGATGAGGAGTCATTGCTGCTTCTACAAAAAACTCTCCAGCATGTGTGGTAAGGGTATCAGGTAAAGGTAGTTCTCTCCTCGTTCCAAAATTTATGTCTGCAAATGCTCTACTCCATGATTTAGAAATCAGTTTTGAGTTTGGTACCCAGGTAAAAAAATCCCCCACGTCATTAAAAAAAAATAAGCTTTACGTGCAACTATTTTGTTTTCTCGTTTATTATCACTTGAGGGGCTGGATCATGCATAGTTTGAGTTTGCTGGGGAAATGCTTTGGGAGATAGGTTTAATGCAAGTAAACAGCGTAATAATCATAATAGTGTACATCAGTTATGGTCCTCGCGATTATAGTAGTGAATTAAATTATAGCCTTTTTTCTAGGAAGTGCACTCGGATCGAATTATATTTCTTCAGTCGTCAAAGTTTTTTCTTCTGTTCTGTCTTTTGTTGTGATTTCTTTTACTGGTCAAGGTTTTATGCTTGTATTAACGTGCCGCTTCTAGCCGTCTAATCTATTCAATACTCGTACTAGCCTTAAGCTCTGTCCAAATCAACATTTTGCTATTCCTCTCAAATATTTGGAGGCTTAACTCTTCATGGATCAGTATCTTGCTTGAACAGTTACAGTTTTCTTGGATTGTCTCAATATCTAGATTCTAAATGATGATATCTTGTTATTTTCTTCTTTTTTTTTTCATTGTCTCTGAGACATGATTGATCATTTGATACTTTCTGACTGCGATCACAGAACTAGATAAGCGACGCTCTTGCCCTTCTGGGTAGAAGCTTTTCGGTCAATACACAGCCACTAGATTAGCTTATGTAAGAATAAAATTATCTGTATGTGTAACGTGGGGATGGTTTCTCTGTTTTGATATGATTCATATTGTTCTCAAGCTCTTAGTTTTGTTTAATTCTCCATTTTCTTAACTGTACATGATCGGAAGGCATTCCATTGGCTTTGTAGTTTTTTTATCAAATTATTTGTGATGGAATTATCAGTTTCTGTATAAATCGAATGTGTATGGTGCACTATTTGGTAGCATAGCCTTGAACTGCGATATATTTTTTATTTGTTCTTTTCATTTTTAAATTTTTTATAAATTTGAAATCGGTAAGTAATGGGTCCAAGAAAAAATTAACAGGTGTAATATTATTTGTTGCAATGGAAATGACTACATTTTGTCCAACTGCTCCAAAATTAGTCTAGAAAATGAAATCTCAATTGAGGTACCTCGAGATTACATTTTGTAGGCATTATTTTGGAATTTTAATGAGTCAAATTTTGTGGTTACAATTACACGTACGCCAATCAAAGTTCGGATGATTTTTAAAATGGTGAATTTAACGAAAAATCACAATTTGGAAATGTGATTTTTTACTACTACATATTGAAGAAACAAAAGTATCTCAAAATTCGTAGTACTCGTATTCTTGATTAGGTAGGACACAAGGAAAAATAATACTACTACTATAAACAGTAGCCCATATATAGGATGAAGTGAATCGTGTCACGGTACGTACTCTCTCCGTCCCATAAAAATTGAGTCGTATTCCATTTTAGTCTGTTCCAACAAAGTTGAGTTATTTTCTTTTTTAACAAAAGACAAAACATCTAATCACTCTTACTTTATTCCATCATTTACTTTACTCTCTCTTATCTTTCCTAATTTTTTCATCTCTCCTATTTATTTAATATAAATTCTTAATCTCCATGTCCAAAAGTCTTGTCTCAACTTTTATGGGACGGAAGGAGTATTATTTTGCAATTTAGACTTGAACACTTGATAATTACTAGTATTATAATATTCAAAATATGTATGGATTGTCAAGTTATCAAAAGGTACGACCATTTAATTTACTGTCGAAAACTTTCAATAAAAATATAGAGTGGTCACAACTCTAATGTTCGATCTAACTATTAAATTATACAAATTGATTCATTATTTTTAAGAAATGAAAGAGGAGTTGATTAAAAAAATTAGTGAAATAGTAAAATAATGATTTAGTGGATTGCGTGTGCGGGGTTCTATTTAAAAAAAAAACTTTAAAATTGTAAATATTTTGTAAAATGGATCATTATTTTGTTAAAAAAAAAGAAGAGAAAATTGCAGCTGCATTTGATTATAGTTTGACTGTACAATTTGGCGTTTTCCTGTTTGCGTAGGATCTGATATAAACAAAGCCCACATTTATATCCCTTTCACTATGCTTACTCAAAACTTATTTTTTATTTATATCATAGCAATCCAAAATTTTCATTTACGAAACAATTCTGGAAAATTGTCAGGAAAGAGAAAGATTGAGTATTCAATATGCTGGCAAAATCTGTTGTCCCACAAAATTGCTATGATATATCACAAATTTCTCTTGTTTCAAGTCGGATTTATTGTCTCCAGCTTGCGGGGGAATGCAAACCAAGTTCAAGAAATTGCGGATTTTCATATTTGGTGGCTGCTAAACCTAAAAAAAGTGGAATATTCTTGTTAAAGGTTAAAAAGATTCCATCTTTTTCTCGATGGCCGAGTCTTTTGCCCACTTTTAGATGTTAACCCTTCCCCCTGTTTTAGGAAGTGTTAAATGTTAAAGAGTGTGTTATAGTTGAGTTATGTTAGATTGTGATTCTGTGAATCTTTTTGCTTTATATATTGGGATAGAGTTTCTAGATTAAATTTTGTAGGTTTCCTTGAA